>NW_009909666.1:0-43293 GCF_000696875.1 Nestor notabilis | reverse complement strand
GGAGGGTGCCGTCCCGCCGCCACCCCGGGCACCCCGCAGTGCTTCTGCCTCGGCGCCGAGCCCAGCACGGTCCTGGTGGGCTCCCGGCACGGCCTGCTGGAGCTGGGATCCGCCCGGGACGCGGTGAGAGGATTTCCTTGCGGGTTTTTTTTATGTTGTGCCTGTGAAGTCTGAATGAGCCCTTAAAAGTATTGGCACGCCCCGGGCAGCTGTCCCTGCGCATCTTAATGTTGACACTGCGAGAAGTATTAAAGGGGAGGGGGGGAGATAGTTAGCAACGAATTGGAAGTTGTAGTATTGCTGCATGTTGTTTGCCCCCTTATGTGAGCTTTCTTGTTGTCTAGCGTTTTTAACAGAAGAGGACCTTCATTTATCTACACATAAGTGAAGATAAGTACTTGCATGTTGCCTGTTTCCTCCTGCCGTTTGCATACTTCTGCAGTGTAAGAGTTCGTGTAATTACAATAGGATGAAATATGCCTGTGGATGTTACTCTGTCACTTTTGCCGAAGTCCTGGTGCGGTGATGTGTAGTTAATAAGTCATTGGTCTCTCTACTTCAAGGTGACAAGAGAAGTTGACTTAACTGTGGAGGGTTTCATGCCTGAGGATGGAAGTGGCTGCATCGTGGGTATTGAAGATCTTCCAGAGCAGGAGTGTGTGTGTGTTGCTACAGCAGCCGGAGATATCCTACTGTGTAATCTCAGCACGAAGCAGGTAAAATGACAGGAAGGACATAGCAATACTGAGGGATTTCAAAGGAAAAGATGACACTGTTCTAATTTCTTCAGGAGGCAGTTGTATGTTTATTGCAGGGTTGAGCTGTGGCTGTTCTCCCTTTTCTGGGCAGACGAGCTGATGTTTGTGGGAGCCTTCAGCAGAAGTAATGTCAGAATATAGACTCCATCAAAGAAGCAGAATTGAAGCAGTGCCTTGGTTGTTGACAGCCATAGTCCTCTATGTTTGCTCAGGGAGCTCTCGGCAGTCTTAGAGAAGTAGGATATTGCTGAGACTAAGTACAGAGTAAAGTAATTCATTCATAACTCGCTGCGTAGCTACCTTTTTATTATTATCAATCAGTGCAGAACATCGTGCTGACATGACTTAGCTGAAGAGAAAGAAAGTGTTACGCATTGCGACTTGAAGCCCTAGAAAACACTAAAGGAAAACTGGAATATCTTGCTGAGTAAATACGGCAGGAGCTGAGATACTTGCTATCTGTTCCTTGCTTGGTGCCAGGTTTGTATGATCTTCAGCAAGGCAAACACTACAGCAGCAGCCTCTGAAATCTGTATCAGCTCCTGCAATACCAGCTCAACAGTGCAGGTGTAGGTAGACATGAGATGTCAGTGATCTCTGGGCTAGCTGTCAGTTTGTGGTTATTTGCAGCTCCCCTCTTTTTGTTCTTACTTGGATTTGATTTGCAGATCAATTGTAGCTGAAAAATGTGTCCCATATTGCAACTTAAAACATGTCATAAGGGAATAGAGGTTAACAACAGATGTGATACCTGAGATTTCTTGCACTGATACATGGGTCAGAGGTTTAATTTGACATCCTTTATTTCAAGGCTTTTTGGTTCACTTTCTCAGTTTTAAAGTTGTGCTCTTTTGGTATAGTCTGGGCACCAAGAAAGAAGTCCTGAAGTTTACTCTGGTTGTTCAGAAACCTTTTCTGCATGTGGGTGGCTACTTTGACCACCGGTGCCCAGTCCCGCTTTGTTTACCTGGAAAGATTGTGACACTCAAGCTTAATTCCTTGAATGGCCTCCTCTTGCTGTTTATCACAGTCATTCTGTTCCATGCCTTTTGCCAATCAGGATAACAATGCATGACAGAAGTTCCCTGCCCACTGCTACTGTTTATGTAGTTGTGATGGCCCAGTTTTTCATAAACTTCGAAGTTATTGCCGAGTTCAGCATGCACAAGCTGATCAAAGTTTTAATGGATATAGTGCCCATTAACTGCGTGTTGAAATTCTCAAGGTAAGAACCATTATGGCTGTGTTTTGTGACTTTAGTATGTTTACAAATGTAACTGCAGACCTGATCAGGCAATATTAGTATTAACTAATCAGGCTGACTTAAGACTGAGAGTTCCAGAATAAAGCACTTATTAAAACTATGTGTGGTGGAAAATGCCAATCTCTAGATTATGTGGGCCATCATACGTAAACATTCTGGAACTGTCTTTGGTTTGAAATGTTTATTTTTTGAATTTGAAAAGATTTATTTTGTTTCATTCACCACAAAGGGCAAAGAAAGGCTTGTGACTTCCCTAAGCAGGAGAGTATTTCACTGTCTTGGTGATGGCTTGCTTTTGTGCTGGGATGGTACTGCGCTGGTGTTTCTGCACTTCTGTGATCTTAGTTTGGTCTTGCAGGTGGAATGTGTTGGAAGCGTGGACAGCGGCCTGAGTACCATGAGCTGGAGTCCTGACCAAGAGCTTGTTTTGTTAGTAACAGGTATCAACAACACTGCCTAGAGCAGTGAAACTCACTGTGTCCAAGATCACAGAATCACAGTTAAGTTTAAGATAGAAGCAGCAAAATACAGAGTTATGAAATTAGAACTAAAAGAGATTAAAAAAACCCACCTGATCCAACATAGGAGATTTCATCTCATGGTCCGTGAGGTGCTTTGGTGATAAAAGCAGAAGCTGTTCAGGCCCAGAAAGCTGAGTGTTATAGAACAGTAATTAGTCTTTCACATCTTCCAAGGAAATATATATGATCTTGCCTCTAAACTGTGAAGACTCCTACTTTATATCCCCATTTGATTTCTTAGTAACAAAAACTGCTTCTTGTTCTTTAGTAGGAAATACGTATGTCACAGGCTTAACTCAGCTACAGGTGTGTCTCACCCAGAAAGTAAAGTTAGCCTCAAGCAAAACAGAATCATAAGATGCTTGAGGCTGAAAGGGAACTGTGGAGATCACCTGTTCTACCCCCCTTGCACAACACAAGTTACCTGGAGCAAGTTGCTGGGAACTGTGCCCAATCAGGTTTTGGATATCTCCAAGGATGGAGACCCCCACAACCGCTGTGGGCATCCCGTTCTTGTCTGTGACTGCCCTCACAGTAAAAAATCATTTTCTTTTAATGGAATTTGCTGTGATTTAGTTTGTGCTCACTGCCTCTTGTGCTGTCACTCAGCACCACAGTCTGCCTGTGTCATCTTTACTGTACCTCACCTCCCACGTAAGATGTTCATACACACCCATGAGATTCCCCATAAGCCTGGCTTCTGTCAGCCTCCCCTCATGTGACAGATTCTCCAAGCCCTTAACCATGTGCATGACCCTTTGCTGGACTCACTCCAGTATGTCTTTGTCTGTCTTGTACTGGGGGACCCAAAAAGGGAACCAGCATTACACATGAGTCTTGCCAGCACTGAGTAAAGGAGAAGGATTGACTCCCTCAACCTGCTGGCAACACTGCTAGTGCAGCCCAGGGTGCTGTTGGCCACCTATGCAGTAGGGATATACTGCTGGCTCATGCTCAGCTTGGTGTCCCCCAGGAGACACAGGTCATTTTTATGCCAAGCTGCTCTCCAGATGGCATAAAATGGATCATCTGCATGAGATTATTTTATTCCAGATGCAGGTGTGCTTATGGGGTTCTTGACAGCCCGTCTTGACTATGTGACAAGGTCCCTGTGGAGAGCAGCACAACCTTTTGGTGTACCTGCTGCTCTTCCCAGTTTTGTGTCATCTGCAAACTTGCTGAAGGTCCCATTCTCCAGGTCATTAATGAAGATGTTGAACAATTGGCCCTAGTGTCCAGAGGTGCATCACTGGTGACTGGCTCAAGCTGGACTTTCTGCCACTAATAGCAAGCTTTTGAGCTTGGCAGTTCGGCTGGTTTTCAGTCCAACTTGCTGTCCTTTTATCTCCCCTGTCCTTCATGAGTTTGTCTATGATGATATGGGACACAGTGTCAAAAGTCTTGCTAGAGTCAAGATAAATGACATCCACTGGTCTTCTCATATCCGTAAGTTAGTCATCTCATTGTAGAAGGCCATCACGACAGTCAGGTATGACTTCCCCTTCATAAGTCCATGCTGTTACCAATCACCTTGTTCTTCATATCTCAAGAAAAAAATGTTTAAGAGTGCCAGGTACTTTGAATGGGAAATGAACGTTTTAAGATTAGGCCAGGAAGAATGTTTTTGAAGAGAGCGTCTTAAAAGTGTTCTTCTGTTCCAGTTTGTGACTTTCTGGTTTGAAGGATCTTTCACTTTAGTATCATAGTACCATTAGAAATGTTTCTATATTCAAATCCATAATAGAACAGTAGGACAACACACAAGAACATTAAGTTTTTATTTGTCAGAGATACCATTGCTAATGCTGTATTCTGCCCTGCAGGTCAGCAAACACTCATCATGATGACAAGGGATTTTGAACCAATTACTGAGAAGCAAATCCACCAAGATGAGTTTGGGGAAGGTGAGAGGTGCACTGAAATGAAGTTGTTCAAACTGATGTCATTGGTGTGTGGTGAGCATGTATAAAGTAAAGAAATGAGCTGAGCAGTTACTGGGCCCAAGGAGACATTTTAGACTAATGCTGCTGGTCAGCTGAAGGGGAACACCAGTATTTTACTTGTCTGCGTACATTCAAGTGTCTTCTTGTACTAGGGGGCTTTCTGGGCTATGTGCATTTCCTGCAGATTTTTAGAATTAAACCTGGATGGAAGATGTAAGTGGCTTGGAGCTGTGGTTGCGTTTACCACACTGTGCAGAGTAGTGCTGTAAAATCTTACACTACAATGATCATTTCTTTTTCAGGAAAGTTTGTAGCTCTTGGCTGGGGTAAAAAGGAGACACAGTTCCATGGATCAGAGGGAAAGCAGGCAGCACATCGCAAACAGACGGTATTTTACTAGTTTTTTTGTGTTAGGCCTATGTTATCTTAGGGGAAACGTATAGAGTTTCTGTTATTCCTGCGGTGCCACTTTGCCACTGCCTTTGTGGTAGTTCTCTTCATAGGCTTCTTCTATTTCTACTGTTATCTGAAATCTAGCATTTTTATCCTCCGAATTTCAGGCAGCATCTGGGAGTATTTAGGACTGTTCATACAGAGCTCAAAGAAAGAAGATTTGCAAGTACTAGTGCTTACAGCAGTAAAACTGGTCTTAAATCAGCACGACAGCTTTGTTTACTATGTGCTATATAACAACATTATATGACCAAGACAAATAGCATGCAGTTTGGCTGAGAGGAGCAAAAGTAACAGTAGTTTGAGATCCCAGAAGGCAAAAGAGTACAAGGTTTTGGGCTACTGAGCATCAGCGGTCATGTGAGGCATCTCCGTGTTCCTGCATATTTTAGCTCTTTGGTCCTTTGTGTAACACTTCCTTGTTTGGGTCTTGTTTTCTCTACTTTCTGTGTGGTGGAAAAAACTCTCCGCTGCTGGACTTTTCTTCCTGTGTTTAAGTTTCAAAATTAAAAACTGCTGAAGCTTGGCAGGCCAGAGTGCAGACATGAAATGTGGCCTTTTGTGTCTTTTACTGTTACGAGGAACAGGACGAGGCTTGGCTGTATCTGGGAAAATGTGCTGAATTTGACAAAGTTAAGCCTTTGAACAGCTGCGTCTTTATGTGTATTCTGTTGAGATTTTTTTTTTCCCTGTTTTGTTCTGTGAAGAAACTGTTTGCCTCAGAGAACACCACTCATCCCAGCTTCTGTCTGCCGTACAGACTGCCTGGATGGCATGCCTTTCTCACCTTCCTCCTTCCAAGGGGCTGTGACTCCAGGCATCAGTCATGTCATGAACAGTCCCCGATTTACCCTTACGTTCAGCTTATGCACAGCTGATCTAAGGTGGAGGGGAAGGATAATGCATGGTCATGTGAATAGACAGTCATATGCACTTGCAGGAGGAGCCGATTGAATTTACAGACAGTTTTAATAACAATTTTAATAACATCTGAGTAATGAATTTTTAACTTTGCAGCCTTAAGATTTTTTTAATGATTTGATTTCATGCCAAAGCTGTTGAAAGAGCTGGCTTAGCAATGTAGTCTGTTTAGACAAAGACAGCAGTTGCCTTCCCAAGCTTTGATGCAACATTCTTTTGTGTGACTTCAGGAAGTATCACCTGCTTCAGCCTGGGATGATGGCAGGCCTCGGGTGACATGGAGAGGAGATGGGCAGTTTGTTGCAGTGAGTGCTGTCTGTCCAGAGACAGGTATGGGACCAGACGCTTTTGAAATATAAACATGTAACTAGGTGGTGTTCATGGTCTCTTGACCACATAAAGCAAGGGTGAATTGAGATAGTTATTTGCTCTTTTCTCTGTTTTTGTCTGGTGTTCTCAGAGACATTTTACAGACATGATCTTTTGAACACTTTATTTGCAGTTTCACTTTCAGTCCAGTGAGAAGCCAGAAGAGGTTGCTACTGAGTAGTTATTATCTGAATTACTTCTTTCACCGGTGTTAAATCACCACTCAAGCTCTTAAGCAATCTCTGGGCTCACAGTGCCAAATGGATCGATCTGTTTGAGTTGCCATACCTACTGTCCATCATACTAGCAGTCTGGCCTTGCACACTTCTGTTTAAATGCTAGGGATACTTTTCCCTAGGTTTTGCCCTACTGAGTACATCTCTTACATTACACTCTTACATTTCTTGTAATTGATGTCTTCTGTGATAACTATAATGTCTTCTATGATAACTATTACTGAGCAGTTTAAATGTGTCACTCAATATACTGAACTGCACCAAATTACACTGCTTTTCCACTAGCTTAGGTTTTTGCCTTCAGTACTTCTGATTAGGGAGAATATGTATATATATATATATATATATACACACACACATATATATATTTGCATTTTAGCAAGACACTCAACATTCCCATGGTGAAAACTGGAGAGGGAAACAGCTATGACTGAGCTATATCAGACCGACATTCCTTTTCAGTTCCTTTCGGGTCACTCAGTTACTAGGGGAGAACTGACTGACACAAAGTAAATTTTCACCCCTTAAGGTGTGCAAGAGAAATCTCCTTTTTCTTCATGAGCATCAAAATCTGCTCTCCTACACTCATAAAACTAGAAAAGTCTCTTCCCGGTGATTCCATCACCTCACTGTTCTCTCAACCTGTAGGTGCTCGGAAGGTCAGAGTATGGAACAGAGAACTTGTGCTGCAGTCAACAAGTGAACCTGTCTCAGGATTAGAACAAGCACTGTCCTGGAAGTGAGTAGTAAAAGAATCTGCATGCTGGCAGCAGTGTTGCTTTTTATTCCCTGGTCACAGCCTTTGATCACAAATTTCATTTCTCCTGTCTATTTTCCCAAAATTTGAAGAAAGCTTCCTTCTGATCCAGCATGAGGAAGAGTAGTCCTTAAAACTCTGAAAGGTCTAATACTTGAATTACTTGTGGGAAGAAGAGATAGATTCTTTGCACAGTCTCAATGTCAAGTGTTTTTGGACTCAACTGTGTAAATAGCTCCGTTTGCCAATGGTGACGTTTACTTGCTTACCTGAGAATGTCATGAGCCTGGGAAAATGTCTCTGCTGGACCTGTGACTTTGTCTAAACGGTACTGGGGAAAATACATCCTTTGCTGTCCTTTTCTTCATGTCTGGAGAAAGTATGAGATGATTGGTGTTTAAAATGACATTAAAGTGATTATGTGAACAACCACTTTTCATGTGGCTCTTTTTTAAGGCCTTCTGGAAACCTGATAGCGTCCACACAAGAAAAACCCAACAGATACGATGTGGTTTTCTTGGAGAAGAATGGACTTCTTCATGGGGAGTTCACCCTTCCATTCCAGAAGGGGCAGGTCAAAGTAAGTGCTGTGTCTGGGCTAGTTTGGTTAGAGTGTAATGGAGACAAGGATTAGCTCTTTTCCAGATTCTAGGAGGAAGTTTTTAACTTAACCCTTGTGCTAGTCCTATTTGAAAAAGAGACCTGAAAGAGAACAATGAAGAAACCTGTGGATAAGATGCAATGCCTTCTTCAGGCCTGTATTACAGACACAAGTACAGGGCGATTGTAGCCCTGGGGTGCTTCTGGCCCCTGTATACTTTCTGCCAGGCAAATGCTTCAAAAACAGTGTTCAGGATGTCAGCCATTGCAGGAATGAGGCAAAATACTCACTTATCCAAAATAAGAGAAGTGAGAAGCTACTGCTCTGGTGTTACTTCAGACTCTGCCTTTGGAGACTGAGAGGTCTTTTGGCAGATGCTTCCTTGGTGCCAAGGAAAGCAAAGAGAATGCTGCTGTCATATTTGTGGGTGTATCAACTCTTCAGCTATGTGGAACCACTGCAAATGGTTCTGCTTCAGCTGTTGGAAGCTTTGCAATATGAGGGCTATGTTACTATCTTAGTTACTAGCATATATAGTTAGTGTGTGTGTGTATGTATATATGTGTGTATATATATATATATAGTTAGTATAGATAACTGTGCAACTGTTGAACGTAAGGAGCCACTCATTGTCTTGCAAAATGATTGGGAGTATACCCACCCTACACAGAAGCAAGAATATTAGTAAGAGCCATGTGTGTTTCTGCAGGTTAATGAACTGCTTTGGAATGCAGATTCTACAATTCTGGCTATATGGCTGGAAGACCTGAAGGTGGACAACTCCAACCCAAACAGTTACGGTGAGAGGCTCTGGCATTCACGCTTGCCTGTAAATGTGATTAGCAGCTGGTATTCCTCTGCAAGCTAGGAGACACTGGGGAGGCTTACCTATGCCTTCAAGATTCATGTGCAAGGGCAGGAAGGACTGGTAGTTCAGCCTGAGCTCAAACCGTCCATGCTGCTGTAAGTGGTGTTAATGGAATTCTAAAGGTGTGAGCCCTTCATAAACCATGGGTGCCTTCTCACAAGGGGAGCTCAAAGCATTCTAGCACTGGCTCTTTTGCAGGATGTCTGTTGTTAAGTTTTCTTATGCTGGGTGTTGTATGTCACAACTCATGGGCTAGAACTGTTCTCTCTGCTGCATGTAACTCACCTCTTGAAGAGCAGCAGTGGTGGTGAGGGTTTGAAACGGGTCTCAAGTAGCAGTCTGTAGTAACCATTTGTTTTTCTATAGTTCAGCTGTGGACCACCGGGAACTATCACTGGTACCTGAAGCAAAGTCTACATTTTGGTAGCTTGGAGGAGAATCGGTTGGTGTCACTGCTGTGGGACCGAGAAAACCTGTATAGACTGCATGTACTCTGCCAGGGTTGGCATTACCTCTTCTATGACTGGCATTGGACCATAGACCGTGGGATGGGGGAGAACAGCCAGCACATGGCAAATGTAGCTGTCATAGACGGAGGTAAGCAGTGGGACTGCTTTCTTGCTTTAAAGTCAAAAGAGGTGGCATAGCCTTTTGGATGGGATTATGGTAGTTCTTCTCTTAGCTGCTGTTTCTACAAAGCTGTTAGTGAGGGTCATTTCACTAACATTGATAAAAGCTTCAGAGTTAGTTCAGTGGAGTTAACTACAACTGTACTTCCAGTAACGTTGTTCCTATTTTCAATAAAAAACCTAAAAGCCTCACTAACAGTTGGGCTGGATTACATCTTGGCTTACTTTTTCCTCTTCCACAGATAAAGTGCTTGTCACAGCATTCCAGCATGCTGTGGTGCCCCCACCCATGTGTACCTATGAGCTCCAGCTCCAACAGGCAGTTAATCAAGTTGCATTCCACACACATCCCAGACATAGTGGAGACATGGCTGTCCTGGATGCTGATAACAAGATCTCTGTATACAGATACGGTGAGAGCATGTTGCACTGTCTCTTTAAAGAAAATCCTCTGCCCCTGAGAGTATCACCCTGGAGGTCTAGTAGGGTGATGGTCACTCGAGCCTTCAGTAATAAGTGAGATGCATCTGAGTAATCTTTGGGTTCAAGCTTCGTTCTTTCATCTCCAGTACTTTGTGTGACACAGGACCATTTGGTGGTGCATTGGCCATGTGAGAAGGAAGTATTCAGCACTTAGCTATGTGCTTGTGCCGGTAATATCTGCCTGCCTAGCATCAGCTTGAGTAAAGGGCATCAAGCAGTATCTTCTGTCATCTGTTCTGATGGCATATTGCTAATTGGCACTGAACATGTCTGGGAATAGTTACTCAGGGTCTATCTGAGGCACCCAGCGTTTACCAAAGCAGTCCTGTATGCAGTGTAATATTCATGACACACTTGCTGCTGTCTCTTGAGTTTTATAGTCTGACGTTATGAAGTAACTGTACTCCTCAAGAGTCAGTGTTAATGAGGATTAGATGATAGTCGTGCATGGAGGGATGGCATTTTCTGTAATAGTTTTCTGTAGCATCTACTTTTTGATAAGATGAAGATGGAAGGGGATTTGTTTGCAGGATCTCTAAACTCTGCTTTGTTCTGTTTGCTAGGACAGAGCACAGTGAGTGACCCCACTGTCAGGTTTGGAGCTGTGGGTGGAAATGGATTTAAAGCAGCTGTAGAAACACCATATCTGGATAAAACCTACAGGTAATACAGAACTCTAGCTGTAGTGGGGAGAAAAGGGTAGAACCTGGCCAGATGTTTTAGAGGTCTCAGCTCTGACCGTTTGTCTCAAGATTTTGAAGAGGTGGTCAGATAACATGGTTTCATTGTGCTGACACTGTGGCTGCAACTACTGCCAAGGATTGGGCAATGCAGTAGACATTTTATCCTGAGAAATGAGTATCCTCTTGGTCTACTGGGAGCAGTGACTGTCAGTGACAGTACTGAAGTAACCTTTCCCATGACTGGTGCTCTTGGTATGGTGGGGTTCCCTGCATCTCATCCTTCCATCTCCAGCCTAGCCTGTGTCAGGGTTCATGCTTTGGCCGACTGTGTGTTTCTGCACTGGAGCCCTCCTAGCCGTGCCGTGTCTGAACACTGAAGATTCTATTTGCTTCCCAGTCTCTCTTATTTTGTGGCAGAGTTCATGTGGACAGTGTCAACAGTGAAGTGATGAATCCTCTGGGGCTCAAATTTCTCACCTGGCTGCCAGATGACAGCTTCCTGGTGGTTGGTCAGGGCCAGCATGCTGCTCAGTCTGTCCTTCACCATCTGACTGCAGCGCCTCACGAGACCGAAGCTGAAGAGCAGCACCTCAATTTACGGTACTAGGGATCTGTCAGTTGTGGGTGAAGTCTGAGAGTGCCTCTGGGCAGCGCCTAGAAGGAATTAGTCTCTCAGTAGACATGCAGCCTGAAGGCTGTGGGTTGGGGAACTTGACTCTTCCTGCAGGAGAATCAGACAGCTTATGAAGCTGCCTGCTGGTTAGCACTTGTGTGTAGTCCTAATGTCTACACCCAGCCGACAAGAGGGTGTATGCTAGCATGCCTGTGTCAATACAGGATAGCTCTGTTCCTTTGTATGAATTCCAGGCCCTTGGGGTGAACTCCTCCGTTCTGCTCTTTGCTCACCATTTTCAAGGTCAGGAAGGGGACTGGTAGCCCTTGTTACTCCTGTCTTCCTCCTCCTCACCTGCTGGGCTTTGTGGAGTCAGTTGAACTAAAACTAGATCACAGAAGGAAGCCACCTGGGGTTTCCCAAAGGGATCCTGTGAATTGCTTTCTGCAGAACTCTCACAGTAAAGACAGACTGATCTGCATATGAACTGTGGAGCAGAACAAAAGAAGTGTGGGCTCTGCAGAGTGCTTTAAGTATGCAGACAGTGACTAACACAGTTGGGCAAATGCCTGTTGGCTGGAGTTGCTGGTGCTCTGTGATGCCAATGGTAGCTGACATAGGTGTGAGAAGACTGCAGAAGATCCTTACATGAACAAGGTATCTGTCCATGCCGGAGGTGTGCGTTCTTCAGTGAGCCACAAGAAATGCAGGATCTAGGTGTTATGTGTATCTCCTGTGACTGATTGGTGTCTTTTGTGTCTTGCTCCAGGTTGTCTGTGCCTGTAGATGGAGAAGTGGTCAGCCTATGCTGCAGCCCAGTGACCAAAACTGTAGCTCTGCAGCTGGCTGATAGACAGATCCTGAAGTACCTCTGGGGTAAGCTGGGCCCTATTAAAGTACCTAGTCCAATGTGTAGTATGTACAGATTTCTCAAGAGATTTAATGAGATTATTTTACTTTCAGGGACATAGGTGACTTGCCAGTAGTTGGTCTTGCCTTTCATGCTCCCTCTGCCCCCAGAAATGGGCCAAAATTAGTGGTGTGTGTCAGAAAGCAGTTAGTGTAGTTGAGAATGTTCAGACTTTGATTTGAAAAGAATATGACTGGTTTAGTAATTTCAGATTGCCACGTCATTGGCACTTCTTTCTTGTTCCACAGAGGAAAAAGGTGCTGCTAAGCCCCTAGAAGCTACCACGTTCTTCTTTGCTGTGTTCTAGACTTTTGTGTCAGCACTCCTCCTCTGTCAGATAATGTAGCTTACTCCCAGCTCTAGTTTTCTTCAGATAATATGCCATGTGGTTGTAATGTTTGAATCTTCAATTGCCTGGGAAACAGTGTGATTTCTTTGCTCTTCAGAAGCTTCTACTCCGGTCCTTGAACCCTGGAGGACTAGCAGCGGCTCTGCTGTTCAGTTCCCCTGCCTTTGCATGCAGATGTGTATCACAAGGATCAGTGGTGAAGTAAGTAAGACTGTGAGCAGACTAAATCCCCTGTTAGGTTTTCTTTGTGTCAAATGTGCACCATGGTCCTCTACCCAGCATCCAATGATACTTTCTAACAGCATTCTTCATAAGGCCTTACGCAGAGCTGAGAGCCTATCTTTCCTTGTCTTGTAGAGCATTTCTGATGTCTTGCAGTTAACACCCAATCTCCATATTCTATGAATAATGATGTTATTGAAGAGTGAGAAATTTCAGATTTAAAATTTCCAGCAGTCACTGCTCTGCTGTTTTGAAAACAGCATTTTGCTCTGTCTTATCTGAACATACACTATTAGCAAATATGGCTGCATTGAGTTCCTGCATCTCTCCTTCTACTGGTCTTCCTATTGTAAGTGGTTTCATGATAGTTAAAACAGCTTAAGGAGCAGCTCTTTTTCTGGTAGTTCCAGGGTTTCTTTTTTTCAGTGTGCATCCAAGTGGATGCTGTATGGAGTTGCTTTGCTCTGCTCTGAACTACTGCTTTTCCTTTGGTATTTTGGACTACATGCTGCTGAATAAAAAACGTAAATTGTCTGGTGGGGTTTCTGCTTCTATTTTATTACTGTGTGGTTTCTGTTAAAGGGTATAGCAAGCTGGGTTTCCAGTGAGAAGTGGTTAAAGACACTTAAGTGTTACTGATGCAGAGGCTCATGACTTCTTGTCCAGCCTCTCTACGTCATTCACATGGGGTACTCATTAACTAACTGTAAGGTACTTCAGGGCTAGTCAGTGTTGTCACAACAACCCTGGAGGTTGTGACACATAGCTTATACTTGTCATCCTTTTTATTTACAGGAGGTGATCTTGGGCCTCACAGATCGGTGCCGGCTTATTGTTAATGATACTGAGGTACCAATGTTTTTGCTTCTCATTGTATCCCCTTTCCCTCTGCCAAAGGCAGCTTTCATGTTCCACTCCATACAGTGATAAACTTACTTTTCTGCAGGTGGCTTCCAACATCACATCATTTGCAATGTACAATGAGTTTTTGTTGGTGACTACCAACTCCCACACCTGTCAATGCTTCTGCTTGAAGAACATATCATTGAAAGGTAAATGCCAGCTGTGGCTGCCTGCTGGTGTCAGCTCATGGCCATTGTCTGGGAACCACAAGAAGTCCCCATTTTTCACATCTAAACCTACTGCCTGCTGTATTTGGGTCACTCAGAACAACTGCTTAAGAGATGGAGGAAGAAAGCTGCTTTCAAGAATCTACTAGAGAGCAAGGAGCGCAGCACTGTGTGTGTCACATGTTCCTTCCAGGGAGCAGAATTTGTCCTGTAGTTGTTGTCCCTTCACTGTTTTCAACAGCTCAGCCCTGCATTCTCTCCCTCTTCTCCAAGTCAACAAAAAAAAGAAAAGGCTGTGTGGTATTGGCAGGTGTGTGCTAGAGAAGGGATCCCAGTAGTAAGAGTTCCTGGTGGCATCTGGCTATACGAGGTATGAGGACCCTGAGAAAGGCAGGGTTACAACTTACTGGGCCCTTACAACTTACTGGGCCCTTACATCTTTCGGTGCTCATTTCATCTGTTGAGCTTTGTGATCCTGTTGTAGAGAGGACGTATCTCCCATGTCCTATATAACAAAGTAGGGTATAGAGGACATATAGGAGAGATGTGTACTTCGTGTACAGTAGAGCTGAACTAAGGACTAAGAGGTCCTCTTCCTCTCCGAAACCATTGAAGATCACTGGTGTTTTGTTGACTCAGCGCGTCCAGTATGACCTTGCTGGGCCACACAGGAGAGCCTGACTGGGGCACTGTGCTGCAGTGTGCCATGGGTGCTGATAAATATGCTGTCTTCAGCCCTTCAGGCTGGCCTGAGCAGTGCTGCTGCACCCAACAGTGAGACCCTGCGCAAGGTGGAGCGAGGTTCCCGTATCATCACCGTTGTGCCCCAGGACACGAAGGTTGTGCTGCAGGTCAGTGCTCTGCCCGTGTCTGCTGTCAGGGGATGTAGTGGAGCTCTCAGTGGGCAACTGGCCAACCTGCAAACAATGTGCAGTGCTACAGAACTGCTGCCCTGTAGTGCTACAGCACAGCACCTCACAAATCTCTAGCTGCCTGGCTGGATGCGGAGGGAATTTGGGCATGGCTGTGGGAGTTAGGTTCAGCACAGGCAGCTGGGTATAAGTGGGAAGATCTGTTCAAGTTCCTAATGGTTGAGGTAGCGTAGTGCTACATATTGTGGCGCTCACAACATGTATCTCATGGTAAATCTCAGACACACCTCTTAGTACTTGCTGTATTTGCTAGCAGCCCTCCGTTAGTTTTGACACGTAAGTTTGAAGTGCAGAGCTCACTCTTCAGAGCCAACAAAGGTTTGAGAATGGAGAAGGATGGCATTTGAAAAACATCTCTGGAGATGTGTAGTCCAACCTCCTCAAAGCAGGTCTAACATGAAAGCTTGATCAGTTTACTCTGGTTCTTGCCTGATAGAGTGGAGTCCAGTCTCCTGAGAAAGGAATGTTTCTGAGCTGAGAGAATTTTCAGGTATTTTTCCACAGTCATTGAAGTCGCATGTTCTTTGAAATGAAAAACAAGTCCGTGCATCTGCAAGTGTCAGACAGGCCTGGAAAATTGGCCAATCCTCCCTTTGCCTTCAATGTAAGCAGAGTAACTACAGTTATTAATTGCATGGATCTTGTCTTACAGATGCCAAGAGGAAATCTGGAGACTGTTCACCACCGAGCTCTGGTTCTTGCGCAGATTCGGAAGTGGCTAGACAGGTGAATGGAACTGGTGCAGTATGTCTTTCTTTCCTCAGTCTGAGCTGTTATAGGCTGGCTGGCCTGGTTGTGTTGTGCTGGAGAAGGGAGGGAGGCTAAATTCAAAGAAATTTGCGTTGTCAGTGGGAATTAAACTTTCTGGCACTACCAGCTTTCAGCAGCCCCAGGTGCCTCTCACTTCGCCACTGGGCTTACAAGTGTGCTGAGACTACGTAGGTAGGAGAAATCTTCATCTGCTCCATTATCCAGATACTTCAATCACTACATGACAAAGCTTGCTGGTTTTCATGTTTTATTTGTTTAATTGATTTGCACTGAAGCTTTTCTGAAACAGAAGTTGGTCCATTAGATGAAAATATTTGCTGTTTTAAGAGAGGCTTAATGCAAAGCCTGCACTGCTTCCTGGTGTGTTGGTCTGTCCCACTGCAGATGCTGGCATTGAACAGGATTGACCTTACAATTTTTTTGGGAAGGCGATCTGTAAGGCTTATTGTCAAGGCTCTTCCCTTCCCAGGGGATCTGTGCTTACCTCCAGTCAGTTGCCTTTATTTGCAGATACTGCACCTATCCACTGTGTAAATTATCCTGCTTGACTCATTCCTCCAGGCTTATGTTCAGGGAAGCTTTTCAGAGTATGAGGAGGCTGCGAATCAACCTCAATCTTCTCTATGACCACAATCCCAAGGCAAGTATACCCCTTTCTGTTACATTGTTTTCAATATCCATCTAGCCTGGAATCCATTGACATTAAAGAGTGGGCTCAAACAAGTAGGTGGTGCTGTCATTTCTGCTTTCAGAAGAGGTGGCTGCTCTGCACTGCTGCATCCTCATGCAGGCAGATCAGATTTAATATTTCCTGGTACTTTCAGAGAAGGTCTTAGTGTACTTGTTCAGAATAACAGTAGTAGTACTCTTGTTCGTTTCAGGTATTTCTGGAAAATGCAGAAAACTTCATCAGGCAGATAGATTCTGTGAACTACATCAACTTGTTTTTCACAGAGCTGAAGTGAGTATAATTCTGCAAATGGAAGCATGCATATAATCAGTGGCAGTATATCACTTTGTCAAAATACTGGCAGCTCTTCAGTGTGGGTGCAAGGAGTCAGTCAGAAATGTGGAATGCTGTGTCATAAAGCCTCAAGTAAGCTCGGTACTTTCAGGGACAGTCAGTGTGTCTTTTGGGGAATTCCAGCTTGCAGGCAGCCAGTAGGTATTTCCAGCAAGGAATTAGTATGTCATCTGGTAGTTTTGACTTGTCTTTTGGTTAGCTGTACTGGGATAAATGTGAACATAAAAAGTTCTGTTGCCTCATGAAGAGGAGCAAGATAGCACAGCTTATCTGAAGTCTGAGGCCAAGATACTTGCTTAGATTCCCAAATAAGGTGCCCTGACTTCTTTCTCCAGTGCATTAGGTCATCAGTAGTTTCAGGACTTCTCAAGCTTGCTGAAGTAAGTAAATTTTAGGAGCTGAAGCTATCACTTAGCCATTCTGTTGTATTTTAAATTTTGACCTGACCTTAAATCTTTGTCTAGAAATAAAAGTAAATGGTTTAATTTTCAGAAGTGCTCTGTGCTCAGCATCTCCACAGTGGATTTTGTAGAAGACCGCAGTACTTTGAAGATCTTGTTTCTGGCTTTTTGTTCAACTAAAGAAGTTGTTCTAACCAGTTTGTTGTTTATTTGGTTTGGTTGTTTTTTGGTGGGTTTTTTGTTTGTTTTTTTTTTTTTCCCGAAAAAAGCCTGTCTTGCCTGAGAATCAATTGGGATGGATGACAGATGCTGCAGTTTTCTGGTAGTGTGGCAGGTTGTGTCAGTACTGAATGACATATGAGCTATTTTGTTGTGTAGTTATTTTCTGCATACATTTGTGTTTCTTACTGCCCAGCCTTTGTGCTGGGCTGAGTGATGAACTGTGCTGGTATTCATGTTAATCTGGTTTTATTTAGAGAAGAAGATTTCACAAAGACTATGTACCCATCTCTGAATGGTAGCAGTAAGGCTCAACCACACCAGCATCCTGATCAGAAAAAAGTAAACGTTATATGTGATGTGATGAGAGTTGCCATGGAAAACATTGACCCTCAAAAGTGAGCATATTTTTATTGTACATAAAGGAACCATTAGAGAAATTTCTGTTTGGAAACTGTTTTGGAAAACAAAGCATCACCGTAGCTGGGAAAGCTATTTTGAAATAGCATGTGTGAAATACATGAAAGTGGAAATAGCCTCCTACAGAGCTTTCCTTATATGTATATAAAAAGACCATTTAATGCCAGGTTTCATTTGGAAAACGGTCCAGCTATCCGAGCTTTCAGAGAGTGGTGTTTTTTCTCCATTATGCTGGCTGGCATGGTAAGGAAGTCCATTCTACTCAAAACACTGCCAGTCTTATGACATGTTTGGGAGGACACGCTGAGTAGAAAAACCTTTCTGGTATATACTGTTCTCTTGCTATTTTTCCTGTCTTCCTTTAAAAAGATTGAAATACCTGAGTAGTATTGCTGTGGGTTTGTTTTTTGTTTGGTTGTTTTTTTTAAATAAAATGTGAACTAGAACTTGCACAAGCTATGCTAAAATAAGAATAAGGAGTGTTTCTGCCTTCTCATTTCTTTTTTATGTTTACTGCTTCTGGTTTGTTCAGATACTGCCTGTCAATACTGACAGCACACATAAAGAAAAGCCCGCCAGAACTGGAAATTGCTCTCCAGAAAGTTCATGATCTTCGAGGTATTGTATCAGGAACTCAAAAGTTTTTGAAGTGGGTGGTTTGCAGAAGCTTTCATTGTTAGCATGGTTTACACTGAAAATTATTTTAAGGAGGCTGTTCATGGAGTCAGCCAGAAAACAGGAACTTACTTGAGAGTAGCTGCGTGTTAATGGAGCAGCAGCATATCAGCTGAGATACACTGCTGTTCATGCCCTCAGAGCTCATCCTTTTATCCAAGTATGTCAGCAGACAGCCCAGAGTTGAAGCTGTTTCCTCTCTCTAATCAGAACTCTAGTTCTCCCAGCATGGAACAGGAGGTTCCCGTTCTGAGTCCTGGTATCTCTAACTGGCAGATTTTGCTTTTATTCTGTGCTGACACTTCTGACTTGTCACTGCTGCACACTTAAGAAGTCACTATGCTTGAGATGATCCTTGAAGTTTCCTGGGAAAGGCAAAGTAACCCCTCCAGCAAGACAGACAAAGCTCTTGGTTTGATGGTCCCTGTCTGGTGTCAAGAATGTGCTTGACTGCATCTGCCCCTCAGAGTGGGGTTTCACTGCTGATGATGTCACTGATTATATGCTACATTATGTTGTTACAGAAAATACTACTCCAGATGGCAAAGCCGTGAGTGCAGAAGAAGCACTGAAGTACTTGCTTTTCCTTGTGGATGTCAATGAACTGTATGATTATTCCTTGGGGACATACGACTTTGATTTAGTCGTCATGGTGGCAGAAAAGTCTCAAAAGGTCTTCTTATGGTTCCAGCCAAGGAACCATTTGTCTTCTTTCCTAAAGGTTCTTTGTAGTCTGTGGATCAACCCACATGTTTTGGTGGTCATAGCTGTCCACCCAGGCAAGATTCCAGTTGCTCAAAAGTCCTGTGTGTGCTGGGATGATGCTGGGAAGGTGCTGTCCCTTAATACTTCTTGAGCACAGCTTTGGAAACTTGCTTGTGCTCAGGTGAAATAGGGCTCTTCTAGAGCAGCACGGCAAAGTAGCTTAGAAGAAGGAAGCAGCTGTGGTCTGAGATGTGATGACTGCATGCCTTACATTTCGAGTTCTGTACTCTTTTGATTCTTGCTTATTTGGTGGCCACTGTAATAATGTTTATCTTCCAGTAGGTTTAATTTCAAATCTCTGAATGGAAATACCCATCAGAATCTTCAGGGTTTTCTAACGTTACATCAGAGCCTACTGTCAAGTCAGCTGAAACACTCTATTCATGTTAGTGGATTCCCTGTAGTGAGGGAAATTGGTCAGCTTTACAGCTGCAAGTTTATACATAATAATAGCTGAAGTCATTGTGGGAACCTGGTAGTTTAAGTTAGTCATTCTTGGCAGGAGTGCATACACTGAATTGATTATTTGAGATGGCTTTTTTAGTGTATTATACAATTTCAAATGTGGGACTCTGTTGGTGACAATGGGGGCAAATAAGGACCTTGCCAGATTAGTACAACTGCAGTTTTTATTATTATTTGCAGGACCCAAAAGAATACTTGCCCTTCTTAAATACCCTCCGGAAGATGGAAACAAATTACCAGCGATATACAATAGACAGACACTTGAAGAGATACACAAAAGCTCTTGGGCATCTCAGCAAATGTGGTAGGTGTCTTACACATGCAGCGTCTCTAAGGAGAAATTCCACAGTGGAACGTTTCCATTTTGGAGAGCCTTTGGGGGGAAGTAGCAGAAGAAAGAGAAAGGTTGTACAAGGTCATCTTCCCTTCTGGTAGTGCATGGTTAACTTCTGCTACCTGTTGTATGGAGTATAGCATGGCGCAGGGAGAAAGGAGTGAGAAAGTTTACTGCTTTGTGGTCGTGAAGCGTAAGTCTTGTTTGTTCCTTTTGTAGGTGACTTATCCCTAGTTATTGTTGCTGGCAGAAGTGGAGCAAACCTCAAGGAAGTGAACAACTTTATTTTACAGTAGTAGAATAGGTGCTTTTGTGCTCTTCCACCCAAACACCTCTAGGTGCTTCTTGATGCAATGAACCCATGAGAGCCATGTGTTTTCTCATTTACTGCTGTGAAAAATAAGTTATTTCTGCAGGTCCTGAACACTTCTCTGAATTTCTGAACTTGGTGAAGGATCAGAATCAGTATTGTGAAGCCTTGAAGCTGTACCCTCCTAGCACTCAGGAGTACAAGGTGTGTAAAGCACATGACTCTGCAAGCTTTTTATTCTCTCACGCATGTGTTTGCTTGTCCTTGGTACCTTGAGTGAGAGCAGGAACGAGGCAGAAGCTGCTTGTGTTCTGGTTTTCCAGACCAGCTCTTGTCATCAAAGGAATGGCTGTTACTTCTCTGATCCCATGACCAGGAGAGCTCGTGGGAGTCTGGTCTCTGTGCACATCTCGCGGTGTCCTGAAGAGCTTGTTTTACCACAGACTTTTCCTCTTGCATTAACCTTTGTGATACTCGCTTTCTGCCTGGCACTTGCAGATTGTGTGGAGACATTTTGCTATCCTTAAACGATTCTGAAGAGCGATCAAGAACTCGTAGTGTGTCGTGTGTTGGTTTCTGTGTATTACTGTAGCTTGTTCAAGGCAGAGGTAAAATGTAAATGAATGCATTTTATATAATTTAATTTAGATATTGTAAGTACACAACACACAAGCCTTTGTAAAAGAAGTAGAGGAAGAAGTAAGAGGGGGAAGTACAGAAACTCAGTCTGTTTGCAACCTGGTGAAAGCAGAAGGGACTTTCCTCATAAGGGAGGTCTGTTCCTGACTCTGGCCTATTAGAGTCTTTATTCCTTTTGTATTTTTCCAGTCAGGTCCACCCACCTGTTCTTGATGGAAATGGTGAGTTTTGAACAGCATAGTGAAGCTCAGGATATTAATACACAGCAGCCTGTGCCTATAAAGTTGCAGGGCTTGCATGCTCTGTTGTGCTGATGTTTGGCTTCTGGAGTAAGTTGGTTCAGAGAGACATTCTAACAAAGACCCATTCATGTGAAAAAGGGGCTGATTTCCTGCAGTATGTAGTTTACCCAGCCTTTGGCTTGGAGAGTTAGATACCTCCCCATGTCACTTGCTTTAGCTCTGTGAAATGTCTCCATGGGCTAATCATCAGCCCTTGGCTTCATATGAAGTTTGAAATGGGTAGGAACATTGTGCCTGGAGGTTCCTTGAGAGAGGGGGGAAATGAGCTTTTTTTGATGGGCACTTAATTTTCACTAGTGGAGGACTGCTGACTCTATAACTCATTTCACATTTCTCTTTTGTCCCTTTCTTGCAGGATATCAGTGATGCATACGGGGAGTGCTTGGTTCAGAAGCAGCTATATGAACAGGCTGCACTGGTATTTGCTCGTGCTGGGATCTTTGCAAAAGCACTTGATGCTTTTCAGGACAGTGGTAGCTGGCAGCAAGCCCTGTGCATGGCAACGCGACTTGGTTACACAAAGGATAAGCTGTCCAGCCTGGCACGGAGCATGGCAGGTAGGCCTTGAGGAGATGTAAGCATGTAGACCAAAACTGGCTGCTGTTATTTTTTATTCAGTTTCATTTTTCCTAAAATGTAATGAAAACCCTGGTCTGCAGCAGCTTTTTTCTTTTTTAAGGGAGAACGAAGATCCTACATTTCCCAAGGCTTTTTGACATTGCATGTCACCTTTGCTTCTCAAAGGAACAAAAAGATGTTGGACCTGAGCTGGTTAGGCACTCAGGAGTTGCCAAGCTAAGCTGTGGTCTTCCTGGCTGCCCCATGCCAACTGCTTCTTGCACCTTTCCATTGCAACCAGTTCCTGAACTGCTATTGCAGATTGCCTCTTTGGTTAACCTCAGAAGGCAGGGGGCAAGAACACAATACACTGAAGCTTTCAAGAGAGATTTTCTTTTACATCCTGGCGCCCTCCACTTCACTGTTTCTGTCTCAGACTGGGAAGAAAACTGTCTCCAGCTTGCCTTGAGGGACATGCACTAGCAATTTCACCAGGAACTGGCTGATTATGTTGCAAGTTAATGAATTCTTGGCATCAGGCAACCCTTCTTTTCCTGGCAGATTAAGTGTGTGGCAGGTAGAAGGTGCCTCAGTGAGTGGGATTTTCCTCTGCTTTCTAATTTTGTGGCACAAAATGCAGCTGCTTCTGAAGAGCTGAACTCCATCTTTTCTTGTAGGAAAACTAGTTGAACAGAGAAAGCATGCAGAGGCTGCCATACTGCTGGAACAGTACACTGAGGTAACAATCACCCTCCTGTCTGTGCCCCAGTAATATTCTCTGTCAGAAAGATACAGCATCTGTGGTTTCTCTGTTTTTCTGGCCTATATGTGGCTCCATGCGTGGTGACAGTAGAACAGTCTGTGCCATGGGCTCTCCTGGGGAGGGCAGGGCAGGCCCAGGTGATGCAGTGAGTAGAGTGATCATGGATGCTGTGTCCCTCGAGTTTTCCCATTCGTGAAGCTGCCTCTGCTTTGCATGAGAAGTTTTTGTCTTAGCTGAAGCATGAGGGCTGGAGTAATGAAGACAGAGTCCCAGAGGGATTTCCCATCAGTTTAGGAGAAGTAACATCATTT
The DNA here is from genome assembly GCF_000696875.1 of Nestor notabilis. Taxonomy (NCBI): domain Eukaryota; kingdom Metazoa; phylum Chordata; class Aves; order Psittaciformes; family Psittacidae; genus Nestor; species Nestor notabilis. The sequence continues at coordinate 20,754 of NW_009909666.1, read as the reverse complement.
GTTGGGTTTGGGGGTTTTAGTTGGTTGGGGTATTTCTTCATGTTAGCACTTGAGATTACCTGGCACAGTTGTGAGTAGTGTTTTCCTGTCCTGACAGTGATACTACTGTGTGGAAATGTACATCTGAATAGGTGGTACCTGAGTGTGTATTACTAGCATCAGTACCAGTACATGGTTGCTTTTTCCTTCTAGGACTATGAGGAGGCTCTTCTCCTGCTCTTAGAAGGGGCTCTCTGGGAAGAGGCTTTAAGACTGGTAAGACATTTCAGGGCACAAGAACCAGAGGGGAAAAATATTTCTTTGGAGTGCAAGAACTGAGGGATGGGTTCTGGGTTAGATCTTTAAATCATACTTTGTTTCCTTTCCCTGATCCAGATTCACAAGTATGGCAGACTGGATATCTTGGAGACCAACTTCAGACCTGCTATTCTGGAAGGTGAATCTGTGCAAGAATCTGAGACTTCTCTGTGCTATAGAGGCTGAAGAAGGTCTTTACTGGGTCTGTGGGAAGTCACAGCACTCCAATTCTGAAAACTGTATGGAAGGATGCTTTATTCTGCCTAACTGATGCTGCACTGTTAGCTGTATTTGGCTGTCCACTGGCTGGCTTTTTAGCTTAGTCGAGCTCCTTCTGAGCTTTTCTAGATCTCACAGTCAACAAACTGCAAAGGCAGCGTGGTCTGCATGCCCATGAACAAGCAGGATAGTCCTTGTTCCAGAGCATATGTGGCAGCAGAGCTGTGAACTAAGAAGACGGCTAGCTGTCATATAAGCATGTATGAGTAGTGTTTAAAAAAATTTCCTGTAATTCAAACCTTATTGATGTAAAGAGGCTTGGCCACAGATCTTTCTGCTTTCCCTGCGTCAGAAACAGACTCATACTCTCGAAAATACTTGTCTGGCAGATTAATTCAGTCTGCCTCCAGGTGCATCTTGTTTGGTAGGCTCCTATATTACAACCTTTGAATTTCCTTCTACTTCAGTTCTTCTGCGTGCTTTGCACCTGAATTCTGAGCTTGCTGAAGGACTGTGCTCCTTCAAACTTCTTGTGTAAAAGCTAACGTTTTTCTGGTTCTCTTGCACACGTGTTCATGTTCTGATTTTCTTACTGAGCAGCTCAGAAGAGTCAGCTGGTCTTCCTAGATTCTCGGAAAGCAGCATTTCTTCACCATAAGAGTCGCCTGCAGGTGGTCCGAGAGCTGAAGGAGAAGGCTTGTGAGAGCCTGCAGGGTTGGTATTGAAATGCATACCACTTTCTCCTGCAGAAATAACTGTGATCATCTTTTCCATTTTGGGTTCCATTTGCCCTGGTGGAGCTGCACTCTCTTGTAGCTGCATTGGTATTTGCAGTAGTAGAACAGCATTCTTCTCACCCCTCTCACACCATAGTTGGACTATTATTGTTTGACCTTGCATATTCTATAAAGACAGCTTTATTCTCAGTGCTGTTTCACAGCTTCATAGGATCAAAATGCACCTGAGAGCTCTTCAGAACAACTCAGCGTTGTCGCCACAGTTTCAGCTTGGCTGGGTCAGGCAGTGCTCAGCACATCCTTTGTGCTGAGTACCCACCAGATACATTCACCTGACAGCTCCCACAGGCTCAGGCAAGTGTTCTGAAAGCAGAATACCTTGCCCTGGTCCAGATTTGCTGCAATGAGATTGTCATCCCTCTGATTGTGCTGTTTAATATTAGAGACCCCAACAGGGACTGTGATATTAAACAGCACAATTGCTTTTTCTCTCCCATGCTAGCTGAGTGGGTTTGAGAGCTATAAGGCCAGCAGGTAGAATGAATCTACGCAAGCTTCTCTTCCAACAAGCTACATTACCCAGAGACAAAGCTTGGAATAACTCTCTTTTTTTTTTCCCCCCATACTGTGACAGTTGTTAACATGTTTTGCAGATTATGAAATGCCAAATTGCCCAGAATTGGATCTTTTCTCTGAAACAAGCAGTGTTGTGACAGCCAGTGACATGAACAGCAAATATTCACACAGCAATTCAAAGATATCAGCGTAAGTATCTGCCTTCAAATTAGGTAGTGGCTGCCCTGGCATCAGCATTTGGTAGGACAGCTTGCTCATGCTTGGCATGCTCCTCCTCACAGCTGTGCATGCCTTGAAGCTGCATTAATTACGGGCATTTTGTGGTTATTGTGACTCTGGCTGGGAGGGAGAGAGCAGAAAATGCCAGAAGCTACTTAGCGCAACAGGAACTGAGCGGCCAGCAGAGGAGCTGTGAACGCAGACTCTGGGCGGGAGCTGGCTCTGTGGGTGTCAGGCATGTTGCCAGAATAGCTGGCTGCGGGAAGCCTGACACAGAATATGGGCAGAGCACCTCAAACATTAACAGCTCTTGCGCATGGCCTGTGCTCTTTGCCCTAGGTTTTCCATTTAATGGGTGGGAGTTGCTACTAAATCTCATGCCAGTGTCTTCCTGCAGTGGGTGGTGTATGTGTTGCTTTTGAGTGCTCTTAAGAATGTGAGCTGCAGTGTGGGGTGGGGTGTGCCAGGGGCTGCTGTAGTCTGTGGGACTGCTTCTCTTCCATGTTTTCCCTAGCTGAAACGTGGAACAATACAGCTGTGGGAAGTTGTGGGCTTCTTAGGACACTTTCTGTGGCCCAGATGAAAACAGGAGAACACGACCTCAGTATTCAGCATACCTCTCTCAGAGTGTGTTGGTCATTTGGGGACATAATGCAGCTAGTACTGGCCTATGATTAGAAGTTGCTTTCCTGTGATAATGGCCAGGAGCTGAGCTGTCTCAGTGCACAGTTTGTGGAGATAGCAGAAATGAAAATGTGCACAGGCAAGCACAGACCCTGGCACCAGATGGTTTTAAGTAAAGCTCAGCTTTGCCTGATAGCGACTACTGCCAAACAATTTACCCTACTTTGTGCTTAGAGCAATGCTTCAACTTTGCTAGAACGTAGATCAGTCCTTTCTGTAATAGAGAAACAGCCTAACTACTGACTTGTGTTTCACAACCACAAAGGTTGAGCAGCAATGGAAACAAACGTACATAAGCTTACATGCAGTCCCGTGCCACTGGGAGAGACTGACAAGTAACTTGAGTAACAAGTTGATGTTCCTTCAGACTTACCCTGTTACAGCGGATCCTGTTGTGCACAGGATAATTAAATGTCCTCCTTTCCAGGCGATCCTCAAAGAACCGGCGCAAGGCTGAGCGGAAGAGGTACAGCTTGAAGGAGGGGAGTCCTTTTGAAGATATAGCCCTTCTGGAAGTCCTGGGAGAATGTGTTCGTGCTGTCGAGACTGTGAAGGGTAGGACTCTTGATGATGTTGATCCACTTCACAGCTTGTAAGGACAGCTTGAGGCAGCATGCCCCCTCATGTTCTTAATGGGTATGCTGGGGAGAGGAGTTGGCTGTTCCGTGAGACCACCTGTCTTGGATCTAGATTTAGCTCATCTGCCTCTGTGCCTCTGTGCCTGGTATGAGCTCTCCACACTTGAAGTTTGAGAGCAGAGAAGTGAGGCCTTGCCAGTGCCATGACAGATTTGTCTGACATTTGTACTAAGGCACTGTAGGTGCTGGGCAGGGACAGAACCAGTTCAGATTTGCTTCTCCCCTCTCTGTACACCGATACCAGTGAAATACAGCTGTGTATTTAGCACACCTGTGTTAATGGCTATTGCTTGTGCTTCTGTTCCCTCCTGCAGGAGACATACACATCCTTCTGAAACAGCTTGTGTTGTTTGGTTACAATGAGCAAGCTGGGGCACTGCAGCAAGTCCTCGAAGAGATTTTGCAGTTGATGGAGACCTCCATCCCAGAAATCTGGACTCCAGGCCTGCAGCAGAGCTCTGTCAACCCGGTCTGTGCTCATCCACAATGCCTATCGTGTCTGCTATACCAGTACCAAGTATTCAGCAGTATTTCACATTCTCCAGTAAAGTGTCTGGAATGCTTCCATGGCTTTCCAAAGCTGCTTTTTTTTCTTTTTTAACAAAGAGATCAAATAGATACTCTGTACAGTACCTGCGAAGTCAGTGCGCTCTAGATGTGTCCTACAGGTAGAGCCTGCTATGTCCCTTGCACTGAATGCCACGTTGGATATGATAAGGTCTCATAATGCTTGTGTTACCTTGTCCTAGAGGTGACTTCATAAACTCTAGAACACAGAAACACCGTTGTATTCTAGGGTAGGGTGAGGCCTGATGGTTGAAGTGTTAGTACAGCTTTTATCTACTGGAATATTGATTGTCAGATCTGGTGTTATGAAATGAAAAACTACCAGACCAGTCAACTTAGTATGAACCCAGTATATAATAAGGAGTAAATTGCAAAAAAGAAGGGTTATGACAGGCTTCCAAACTTCAGCTTAATGCAGAATAAGGAAATCACGAGGACTGTGCTTAGTTCCCTTCCAAAGTAGAAGTCTTTATTTCTGATAAGTAGTTATTGAGCATTCATGGTGAACACAAGGTATTTGGCAGTATCTTTTCCCTAACTATTGACTCTAAGGATAGCTTAAAACTGTACCATGTGACAGGGAGCTGAGGCTCTCAGAGGAACTTTAAATATTGCTAGCACTGTAATGAAAGTACTTCTGCCAAGGCATGACACAGTGCAGTGAAGAAGTAAGTGCTGGGATTAGGGTTCTGTGTCCTGAGAAGCTGTCTGAAAGCAGTTCTCTCTTTCTGCCGCTGTGTCACCTTTTCTGAGATATCACTGGGCTTTGATTACATATTCCTTGTCACTTTGTACTGTGAGGTCTTTGGCAGGCAGCTGCTTATGCTTTTGGAGACTAACAACAGTTTTATTTGTAGCTATCCCTGCTCTCAGCCTTGCTTTGTACAGGTTGGAACACGGGTATTGGTTCTTCATACAGGTCCTGGGACCCAATTCAACAGCAAACAGCATTATGGCTGCCTATCAGCAGAAGAGGATGATGACTCCTTTTGTACAAGGTTGGTTGTGACTCTGAGTTAGGTGTGGGTGTGAAATGTCAGTGAGGTCAGTGGGCTCAAGGCTCTCCAAGCATTCATACCTGCCAACAGTTGTAGGAGCTTCTTGTTTTTCTTCAGGTTGTACCCTCCTGCCTTGTGGCAGGTGATCAGCGTTTTTAATAAGGTTTCATTTGCTCTGAGGTCCTTTTCTGCTCCTGAATTCCTCTTATGTGTGCTGGCTGTCTGTTATGAGGAAAGTGGAAGTCTGATTTCTTAGGGAATGTGTTGGATAATTCTGATTGTAACTTACGCGCTGAATTTTTCTGTCTGGCTTTGGCAGCCAGGCCAGGCTCTTGAGCAGGCCAGGCTACAGTCTGCCACGGTGCTTTGCCATTTGAAGTCCTTGCAAATATAAACTTAGGGCCGAGAGACCTAGCAAGGGCTGATCCCATCTCCCCTGTCTTCCCTCTTCCTCAGTAGTCCTACAGTCTGTTCCCCTACTAGTCCAGGAAGTGCCTGGAGAAATCTTCTAATAAACCTCTAGATGCGACCTGCCTGTTGCCACTTGCCAGGGAAAAAAACTTGTGCTGCTTCTTCAAACAGAGCCAGCTGACTCTTGTGTGTGATGTGTCTGTTACTGGTGAATGAATGGAATTTTGCTTTCTGCCATTGATTGTTGCCTCCTTGTTCTGAACGATCACACTTAAGGGAGAGGGGACTTGATTTGCCCCATAGATTTATTTCTGTAAGCAGTTCTGCTTGGGGCACTCTTCCCTGTGCAGGCAGGTCATCAACCACTAAAGGGAAATGCTGTGTGTCAGACTTCCAGGTGTTCTTTAATATAAAGAAAAGTAAACTTAAGTAGTTGACAGCTCCTGAAGAAACTGTATTGCTGTTACCTCTGTTCTGACACTTACCCTGTTTGCCTTTCAGATCCAGAATTACTTATTCCACCAAAACTCAATAAAAATCTACAATGGAAACTGCATCTTCTCCAGTAACTGAAAGCCAAGAAATCCCAGTGGACTCTGAACTGTAACTTTTCATGTAATCTCATTACATCTTTACAGAAAGCCTTGTTATCCTGGTGTTTCTGATACACTGTTCCTTCTCTGTGCAAGGGAAGGGTCCCTCCACCTGGTGCAGCTGTGACTGTGACCTGTATGGCATCATGCTAGTGTGGAGAGCCGCTCACATCCCACTGCAGAGCTGGTTTAGGAGGCTGGGGACTAATGGGGTGTGCAGCTCTGAATCCCACATCTCCCACCGTTGTTCCCTCCCATATGGATGAATCAACCCCACCAGTGCTGGATGGGCTGTTTTTTCTGCCATCGCTCCTGTGCATGGATGGTGCCTGCCATGGTGACAGGTCACATTTTAAGCTGTTCACCTGGCTTAGAGATCCCACCTGAAGGTCTGTACCAATATCATATTGTAGTAGCTGCTGAACAAATGAGTTGTGTTTTCTTTGTTGAAGCTGGATGTTGGTAATACCAGGTTTTCACCAGAATCACTTTGTTACATCGGAGTGAACACTGCAGTAAGAACAGTGTTGCTGTCCTGAAAGCGTGCCCATTCACACCAGGGAGATCTTGGGGAGAGGAAGGCATGAATACAAACGGGGTAGATCCAGTGTCGCTCACTGGTGGGTAACAGTAACACAGATTAGATCAGCTAATGCTGCTGAATCATATCAGCAGCTGTACCCTGATTATGCTGTGCACTATTGTGGAATGGTTTCAGCTGGAAAATGATGTAACCTCAGTCCTGAGAATTAGGTTTTACCCCAGAATACTTGTGCAACCTGACTAAAGAGGTAATGGCAGCAGTCCTGGGAGTAAAGGGCAGGGACAAGCTCTGCAGGTGAGGCTGGGAAAGCTGCCAGAGGCAGCAGGCCCCCCCTCCCAGCTCCCCCCTCCCACAGTTAATGCTGGCCTGGCAGCTGCTGTGTTCAGTGCAAGCCATTTCAGTTAGGCGCAGTGGAAAAACGCCAGCACAAACAAGGCACCTCCTGCTTGCTGGAGGTACCTAGTGACAATGGGCTGTGTTCTTACTGCACGGTGTTAGCGTGTGTGTAGTGCTGCAGGTCATTGATTTTGTGATGTGAGAACCCCATTGTACTGGGATGGATGGCCACCTGGGCTGTGCCATGCTGGCTTGGGGTTGTTGGAGTGGTAAAACAATCCTTTGTCAGTGTTGCATGAAGCATTGGAATGTTCTTCCAGCTCTTCTGAGTTACATGGCAGTGCAGGGATGGCTTAACGCTGTTGTCAGGTACTGTGACTGCACTATGAACATTCTCCAAGAGTAAAGCCTTGAGATGGCAAAACACATGAAAGGCTGCACAGGGATTTTACTGGATTTGGGTCTTCAAAATGATAGTAGAAGATAGTTGAAGATGAAATACAGAAGCCATCTTTCAGATCTGGAGAAAGGGGTGATGGGAGGGAGCGCATGGTCCTCACCAGGCTGTGGAGGGCTCTGGCCCTGCAACTGAAATTCAACACAGGACTAATTCCTGACATTTCTTAACCTGATGCTAGGAAATGTGGAGGTCTTGCATGGCCTAATCTATTGTCTAGAAAGTTTCCCTCTGGAAAACGCAAGAAAAGGTGAAACTGCTGCCATCTCACTGAGGTTTCACGCTTGTGCCAAAACACAGCAGTTCCCTTAATGTATGTATATGGGTACTTGTGCTTTTCCTCTACTGTGATGGTCAAAGCTGAAGACCCCCTGGTCTTAGATGTATTTTCCTGTCCACCCATCAAGGCAAAGTCACTGTAAACCTACCAACTGAGTGGAAGAGCAGTCTTCTAAGTCATTCATGTGGTAATTCATCAAACTGCATTGCCTTCCCCTACCCCTCTCCCTCCTGAGTGAACTTCGTCTAAGGAGCAGTACAGCTGGCAGCTGCACCTAGTGTCCTTGAGCCTCCACGGGGAAATTCCTGCCTCCTCTGCAGCAGCAGCAGCCAGGAATCTGCTTTCCCTTGATTCCTGCTAGGATGTGCTTTTCCTTTCTAAGTGACGCATGTCATCTTAAAATATACCCTGCCTTAGCTGATGTCTCTACAAACATGTTGAGTTTGCTCTTGTGAGTTCTGCGGAGGCTCTCCAATTCCTGATAACTGCATCTGTTTGTAAGCCATTAGTGCAGAAATAACACAAAAATGGAGTTAGCTTAAGACATGCCCCAGTTTCTGAGCAAACATGGCTACAGAGGCCTGACTCTCTCATTAAAGTAGAAGTTTGTCACCTGTCTGCTGTCTAGCTTCATTAAGTACAAAATACAAAAGGAAAAACACCCAGCCATTTGAGGCACACAATATCACAAAAATAATACTGTTCTGATAGAAATTTCTTAATTACACCAAAGGGTGGAAGGGAGGTGCTTTTGAATTGATTCAGGTACCCTTTGTCAACGCTGGTCTATCTAAAGCACCCAGTCTCTTCCTCAGAAGCACTTCTTGAAAATACAGGTAGAACCATGTTCTTCATATTCATACCTGTGAACCCAGAGGTCCTGGAAAGAGTTGAGTGAGGCCAGAACAGACCCACCAATCCAGACAGCAGACTTTCTTTGCGGGGATGCAGCTATGATGGGGCTGTCATGGGGGCACATCCTGGCCAGTTCCTTCTGGAAGCGGTCGGCAAAGCCCTCCATCATGGTGCTACCCCCACACAGCAGGATATTCCCCAGCATTTTTCTGTTGATACCAGCATCGCACTTCTTGAGACAGGCAAGCGTCAGCTGCAAAAGCCCTTGCTGCTGTGAGCCGAGTAAGACTGGTTTGAACAGCGCTTCAGCACAAAGGAACCTCTCCTTGCCTACACTGATAAAGTGCCCATCCGGCAGCTTGTAATCCACTTGTTGTTTCTCAACAGGCAAGCTCAAGTCCTGCTTAAGATCCAGAGAGGTGTAACAACACTTCTCTTTGAGATCTTGTATGATGTTTAGCTGCTGTTCTGTGAATGTGTTTCCAGACTCATTTAGTAACTTCATGAGATAACACGTGATGTCCGAGCCAGCATAATCTACTTTCCCAGTGATGCTACGTAGAATATAACCTTCATAGATAGGAACCACGTACGAAACGCCATGGCCACTTTCCACCACGAGAGCTGAGGTTTTCCCATAAGAGTACATGGATAAATGGGACTGGTATGCAAGGTGGATGGCAGGCATATGGAACCCTTCAAACAGCATCTCAGCATATTTCCCCTTGTCAGTGGTGGAACACAGGGGAGGCACTGACATCAGAACAGCATGGTCGTCTGGCTGAATCTTCATCTCCGCCTTGAAAATACACTTCAAAGTATCTTGGACACAGTTCCAGTCCACCACTGTGCCATGTCTTACTGGGTTGATGGGTGTTGAGGGTATGCTGCTATTCTGAAGCTCTTTTCCAACAAAGGTTTCTCTTTGATTGCTCCCAGCCTCACACGTGGGCTTACCAAATGTAGGTGAAACAACGTACAAAGGCCATGGGTCCCCTGCGAAGCCACACTTGAAGAGACCCGTGCCAATGTCTATCACTAATGCTTTAGTTTCCTTCATGGCCTTGAGGTTAGCTGTGGTGGTGGATTTGTGGCTGACCCTTAAGGCTGCCATTCCTGCAGCCCTTTCTTGCGCAGCTGTGACAGGGCACGGCAAGTGCTGGACACGCTCTGGGTAGTGCTGCCCTGCCACTGCTCCCTCCTGGCTCAGCACCTGGCAGCAGTGGTTCTGCTGATGGTGCTTATGACATCGTACCCGGGCTCACCCCTCAGAAACCAGGGCTCCACATGCAAGGGTGTGAGAGTCACGACCCAGCTGCACGCTGTGTCTGCACAGGGTTGCACCTTTGTGCTTCACTTCGACCTGTTGAGAGGTACTAAAACACATGACACCTACCCAGATCTGATGGACCACAGGCCATAAGCTGTGCGTTTAAATGTGGAGCAGCATGATTTCCTTGCTGGCTTGTGTCTGCCATATGAGGATGACCGCAGCTCTCCAGCGTTTGGAACTGCCAGTGGTCCAAAAGAGTTCCTGTTTATGAGGCATTAGCACCAATCCACTTCTGGGGCTAAGTGAAGCCCTAGTTTGTGTTAAAGAGTGAATCCCTGGACTGGCTGTGCTTTTGTCATTGCTTCTCTCTTTTTTTTTTTTTTTGAAGTAAGTTTTGCTTTCTAAATTAAGGCATAGTATTACTCATGTCAGCAAAAACTGAAGAGCAGCTAGTACTTGAAATCAGGCCACAGCCAACCGCTGCTGTCACCCATACCACTACAGGAACATCTTTATTCTTTTCCAGCAGCAACAAGGTCATTATTTGCCCCATCAGAGTATGTAATGACATGCTGCTGCTGCATGGGGGACATAGAAGAAGACACCCTCTCCACACAGTACACTGAGAGTTAGGAAAAGCATTCTCCCTGTACAACAAAAGCTCTGTCTGCTCTTTTAGTGAGAGCCATTTCACTCAGAGGGCAACCTACTTAACAAGCCAAAGCTGGGTTTAGAATGAAACTGAACACCACAAACCAGTTCTGGACCCAGAAAGAGATTTTTATCACTACTGCTCTGCTGCCTATCTGGGAGTTCACATCTTTACAACAATCAAATGACAGAGGCTCACCAAAATCTAGATGTGGAGAAACAGGACATCATTAAACTGCACAATTTCTGTGCCAGCCTCAACATATGCAGCGAAACAACTGCAAACCTCTGTAGGTTATTACTGTGGGGAGCAGCAAAGGTGGTCACTGCATATTATACATGTATTTTTATTAAATACATCCATGTACATTAAAAGCTGCCCCTCTTAAAGCCTGAGCAGTGACCACCCTGGCACCTGGAGAGCAGCAATGCCTGCTCCACAGCCAAGGGGAAGTTCAGCAGCACTGGAATTTCAGCAGAGTGGGTTTGCTGTGTCTGGTGCTCCTTCCCCTACACTCTCAATATACTTTGTGACAGTTTGCTGTCAGCCTTCCCAGCCTCTGCAACATTATCACTTAAGACAAACTTCAACAACAAGAGAAATTGTTTTTTTGTTTTCTCAGTAGAAACCTACATCTGGGCTCAATGCCACAGCTTCTGAATTAAAATAAACCCTTTCATCCAAACAAAATCTTCCAGACTCCAGTTCACACACAGATTAATGTGGCTGTACCACAACAAAGCTGCTAACACACCTTCAATTCAGAAGTCACTTTATTTTATGTTGGGTTTTGGTTTTGCCTGAACAATTACAAAGTTAGCATGCTGCTGTTTCCAGGCTACTTTTTCCCACATTACATTTGTCATTCCACTTAACAAAAAATACACGTCCACCAACATTCTGAGGCCTTTGTTTTAGCCTGAAATCTGAAGACAGACTGCAAGATAATTATTTGCAAAGTCATTTTGGCCAATGTTTCTTGAGATGTTCCTTTAACTGTGGGACAGTGGATAGGTGTTGCTTGCAACGATGGCATCTGAGGGGCAATTTGAGAAGTTCAGAGGCATCACCTTTCACCATCACTTTTCCCTTGCTTCTTACCATCTCTATCACATCTGAACAAAAGAAAAAAAAGAGATCAGAGATCCTGGGACCATGCAGAACCTCTGACACTGCTTTGCATGCACAGCATGTCATCACTGCATTCTGATTTAAACCAGTCACAAAATTCAGTTGACTTTACTTAGTGTTATTCCCCAGTATCTGAAATCATATAAAATCTTTCAGTTACAACAGAATTCATGGCTTACACATTTGTTTGGGGAAAAAAAGCCCAAAGCCAGAACCCACAAGCAGGATTACATGTTACGAAATACTGTTTCTAATCATTACCTTGAGAATTTAAGAAGTAGTCTGTAGTAAAAGAGTTCCAGTGCTTTTTGGTTTTCAGGGCTGGTGAATCAAAATCCTGGCTGATTACATGCAAATGTAGCTGACTGAAACAAATACATTAGGGAGACAGGAGAGAAAAATGATGTTAATGCTCAAAGCTCTTTTGCAGTAGTACCAGTTGCAAATGCTTACTATGCCTGACCCACAGAGTCCTTGCCACAGAAAAAACCCCCTCTGTCTCATGCCGAGTGTTTGACATTACAGATTTAGCCCCAAATCTGCATAGGGGTCTCCCCCCGCTGACTCATCCAGACCTTACCTCATGCTGGGGATAGCGTGGTACCCCATTCTGAACTCCAGACTCTCTCTGTCAGGGCATTCTTCGATCATTTTTTGCCCAACTGCATGCATGTGTTCCAGGAGTTCAAGATGGTCCCTGGTGACTGACTTCAGGCTTGAAATGGGGTCCCATGGCAAGATAAGCCAGTGGTAACGTGCTTTGGGATATTTATCCTTGATGACTACGGTCTTTTCATCTTTGTAAACCTTGTAAAACAAAAACAAGTAGATTATTTACTGATTGAAAGTTAAATATCAGATTCCTATAAGCACTATATTGGCTGGATTTTGAGATGTTATCCATCTGCACATCCCACTGTGGTTGCAGAGTCTCTAAGCACAGACAGGTGTTGCTGGTGCAAATGGGACTGTCAGGAAAAATGCCTGGGCAGATTACTACATGGGAAGAAATATCAAGCAGCAGAGCATTCACTTCAAGGAGGACCTTTGTAGTAACTAAGTTGGTGCAGGATATGCACCCTTGTGAGAACCTGGACATTGAGCTTGTCTCAAACACTGCTTACATTCCGTACTGTCAGTCACAGACACGAAACTGATCTTGTCTCAGGCACTCTTTGCATGTGACTATGGGAGGCCTTGAGTGTAAACAAAGCAAATAATAATAATGTTGGCTATCAATACTGTGTAGATAGGATTGTTCTGACCCTTTTGTTTGAAGCTGATAAGCCTCCACAGGAATGTGAAAGGATGACTTAAGGATGAGCTGACTCAGAGGACGGAGTCAAAAAACAGACACCAGGATAGGAGGGACAGCGACCACCTGGAGGACCCACTAACCTGCGCCCATCATTATCACAGTAACACCTATCTACGCTTCGTATGAAAATTATGGGTAACACCCCAAGAGAATATGAACATAAAAGCGCAGGGCTCAGGTCAGAGAGAGAGCTCCCACCACCAGTGACACCCTGGGTGAAGAGAACCAACAAGACATGGCTGGATCCACGGGTGGTGATACTTCATCTCTCTCCTCCTCTCCATTTCCTTCTCTCTCTCTTCTTTTCTCCTCTCTTTTTCATTGAATACTAACGAGACCTAAGTAAAAAATGTGTGGCACAGGACTTGCTGATCCAGCTAAAGTAATCATTGTTATTATATCTAACCACATGCCTTGTATTTTGTATTAAGTAGGTAGGTTGGTGTCATTTCACCTTAATTCAGTACAAGGGTATCAGGAAGTTGGTCATTGTTCCCAAGGGAAGGGAGGTTGTCCTAAACAACTCTTCAGGTCATGACAACCCTTTTTCATAGCATGTACGAGGCAGCTACAAAGCGATGTTCCAACAACCCTCTCTATGCACTTTAAGGAAAAGGTTTTCTATTGTTACACAGCAATAAGTTAACCATTGCTCCAGGTGGATATGAACTCTCTTGAAAATCACCTGGACTCAGATACAGCAAGGTCTAGGAAACTACTTCCATCAGGTGACATTCAAGTTTTGCAGTCACTGAAACAAAATCACAGCCCTGTACTCAACATTTTTTTGCACTGGACTGCTGCATCCCATGTGGATTTCTGGAGAGAAAAACAAGCCTCAGAGGTGCTACCAACAGCTTGCTCAGCAGTGCAGACCTCCGCCAGTGTTACAGAAACAGAAACATTCAAGTCCCACCTATTTCAGTTCATGCCACCTGATGTGCTACTTTGTAAGATCACTCTCAAAACAGAGAACAGATTCCTTGACCATCAGGCCCTTCTCCTGTTTTCGTTTTGGTTTACCTTCTGCAACACTTTGATGCTGAAGAGAAACAGTAGCAAAGTGTGTGGATAAGAGGGTATGGGGACAACTCGACCCTGGCAGTAAAAATCTGTTCATTTCTGCAGCAGAATCTGTCTGCTGTGTCTCTGATCCCCCAGCAGCGTGTCTACTGGTGAGAGATGGATGATGTCTTTGTCATCTTTGCTAATTACTCTCATATGTTTATATACAGATCTGATCAGTCTTGCTCAACAGGAAGGAAGACTAAAATTTTATCAGCACACAAATCATAGAACTGATTCTTTCGGCAGCAACACTGGTTGATGCTGTGACAGAATGATTGGGGTTAGAAGGGACCTCTGGAGATCATCTAATTGACCCCCTGCTAAAGCAGGTTCACCTAGAGCAGGTCACACAGGAACGCACCCAGGCAGGTTTTGGCTATCTCCAGAGAGGGTGACTCCACAACCTCCCTGGGCAGCCCGTTCCAGCGCTCTGCCACCCTCAGTGCAAGTTCTTCCTTCATGTGCAGCCAGTAGGAATGCGATCAAGAGCCTTCAGAAGTATCGCCATTTATTTAATATTTGACTAAAAAACAAAGATAGGAATTCTATGGTTTGTCTATTTAGTTCAGACGCACTACTAATAAACCTAACACTAAATCACAGTTTTTTGTGTTCTAACACAGAAGAGCAGTTTGAAAATCAGCTCATCTTTTTGGTCAAGAAAACACTGTCTTGGTAAGTGCTGTATGAAATTCTCTTAAGAGATAAAAATTAAGCTTCATGTTTAGAAAGTAAGCAAGTATTTCAATAGCTTTATCATTCCCCACAGAAATACTAATTTGAAACTGGTAGCATTTCCAAGAGAATGGGCATCCAGTTCTCTTACAATTCTATACAGTTCAACAATTCACACTTGAATTAAAAAAATAAAATAAATAAAATAAAATAAAATTAGACCTTCTAGTTAGTACCAAGGAAGTTATTTTCAGCTGGAGGTGGTCATGACCTTAAGGGGCTCAAGTGAGGCTTCAGGACCTTCGCCCCCGGAGATCATCTCAACTCAAATGGACAAAGGCTGAGGCAACCACACCAAGTGCGAGTGGTCAGACTGGGTCATCTCCAAAGGTTGTTTCCAACTGAAACTGTTAAAGTATCACAGGTGTCTGTGATACCTGTCCTCCTGAACACATACTCTTGCTGAGAAGCACAAAGGGAAAAACACATCTCTAATGTTAAGATGGCCATGCACCAGTCAGTGAGCCAAAACCTGAGCTAAATAAATGGGCCTAAGTTTCATGCCTCACTCCACCAGACAGTGTAATACTGCCAGAGAGCATTCTCCCTATTCTGGAGACAAAAAGCTTGTTTTTGAGAAGAAGTTGCCTATGTATTTGCCATATCTTAAAAATAAAGGAAAATAGGTTCTGCACATGGATAGGGAAGATTCTCTGAGGGCTCTCTCAGAATAGAGGAACAAGGAAGTGTGCGTACACTGCAGCCACAAAAGACATTTGACAGGTTTCTGCATCTTGAGTCTGAACTGCCCAAAACCAGGCAACAGCCAACAGAAAAAGAGCTCAAGGAAAACCATTATGTAGCCACAGGGGAGCAGCAGGAGTGAGGTGCACCTGGAGCATCTGCAGGAGGTTAAAGGAAACACCCAGGAAATTCCTGTTAGCACAAAGAAAGCGGGTGGAAGGAGGAGCCAGAGTCACATCCTGTCAGCTAGCATGGAGGTGCTGCAGTTGAATTTGCTGGGAACCAGGAAACTGCACCATGTTTAGTAAAAATAGTGCCTGCTGCTGGAAATAGGAATCTCCACTGCATGCTCAGCTTCAGACTACACCTCCATTTTAGATGGTTTCCCTGAGGTAACAAAGCAACAACACAGCTCGCCTGTTCTCCCAAGAACCTTGCTGAACTGTGGGCTAAATTTAACAGTGTAGAGAGCTCAAAGGTAATTAGGATAATGACATTCTGCAATGAGTATAGTAGAGACTCTCAAATTAATGCTAGGACAGAGAGAGATAGAAGTACAATCAGCCCTTATGCAGTACTCCACTGGTTAATCAGGTCATTAAAGTAAACTGCAGAAGGAACAAAGAAAGCTCACTGAACTTTGATAGACAGGAACTATTGTAAAGTACAAGTGTACAGCTTTCACCTGCATTTTTGGATCCTGCATGGAGCTCTTTAAACCCTGACTCCAGTGTTCTGAGTGTTCCTGAAGCACAGAAGGAAAAAAAAAAATTATTTTGTAAGATACTTAAGAACGCAGTTGAATGTTTTAAAGCATTCAGTGAAGTACTTTCATTAGTATACAACAGTAAAAGAACAGCTGAATGACAGCTGAATTACTTCCTTTCTACAAATGCCAACACACCTGCTCCAATTGCCCCAACAGAGCTACTTTTGAAAACTTTTAACGAGATGCTGTTAGGATTTAAGGTTAAGTCTTCCGAATGTTGGAAATTTAAAAACACGGGGCTCTAGTTCTGTTGGAATTTAATAACTTGCTTGCACATGCTATGGCACACTCCTCCATTACTACTGATGACAGATTATTTACTAAAAGACCCTCTGCCTCATGGATCACACCGAGTACAAGGGCCAAAGGAAGTACAAGGATGTCCATTAACTGTCCTAACACATGCTGCTCTGCACAGAACACACAGAATGGTTGTGGTGTGTGGCCCTACTCTTAACGTGGATCTATTTTTTCATACTGTGCAAGGAGTGGCTTGTACAGGAAAAAAGAAAGGCATAGAAAGACCAAGCCAACAGTAGCAGGTATCTCTTAACTTGGTTACTGAATGCCTAATAGAAGGTGCCTTTAAGTGCACTTTTTTCCAGATACCATTTTAATTGTTCAGATCACTTTACAGGCATTATCAGTGATGATCTTCATCATATTCTTATCTAGAGAGATGTTTAAACATTATAGTACTGACAAAGCAATAGTGTGAATCGTCTTGTCTGGCACCAATCTAACTAGCCTGAATTCACAAATTAAATGAGTGGTCAAGCCACCACAACCTGAGACTGATATTTTGTGCTGAGGGGTTTAATTTCTGTGCCTCCTCCTCCAGCAACTGCACTGTTACAGGTCCAGATGCACTAAGCAGTCTCTTATTTTGTCCACTAAACTCTAAATTTAGTGCTAAGAATTCCCTTTCCAAAGATTATGGCTGGTAGCGTTCAGTAACGTAAACATGGTTCTACCATAAGGAATGACCAAAGCAAAAGAAAAAAACCCACACAACAATTTAGAAAAAAAACCAAAACCAAACAAACCGTGAGTGTCAAGGTGTCCCATTCTCTGTGTGTAAGCTTTTAGATAACCACTGCTCTATTTGTTAACACTGCAGACTGCATCTCAAGAGCCAGCACCGTATCCTTGTATGACACCAGCTAAACTCTCATGTGAGTTGTCCTTCTAGCACAAACGGCAGCAAGAGCCAGAGATTAAATCCTTCCTCACTCCAAGCAAGCCCCTTCACGGACACACATCCCCCCCAGCACAGGCTAGAATGGGTCCTGGGAAACCTTCTCAGTGCCTGGGTCATGCCAGGCGCAATCTCTGCCTCAGTGCACATTAGCTCACATGCTCTGAACACTCTGAGGATCTGTGTTCACCTGAGACACTTCCCATCACAAGTACCCACAAAAGCCACAATGGAGGAGACAACCCCAGCAGAAACAGCAAAAGTACCAACACCTGCCTTTTTGCTCGAAGTTCCTTCACGTGAAGGTATGCCAGTATTGCTTAGCTTGGGATTTGCAGAACTGCACTGTGTATCCCCCACCTCCATCTTCATTGTTTTTCTGGGCACAAACTCTACACCATCATTCTCGCAGGACTCCTCCCGTGGCACCTTGTTGGTTTGTATTTTCTTTTTTGCTTCTGTAACAGTTTTCCCTAATTCTTCAGCAAATTGCACCGTGTAGGGGTAAAGTTTATTCACAATATGCAGAACTTGGCCTGGCTTCATTTTCACCTCTTCATCCTTGCCAATATCCACGAGATCAACACTAGTTGGGTTGACTCCTATCTTTCGTATGGACAAAAAGGAAAACAAATAGCAAATGATATTGTAACTGCAATTGCCAAGTACTGCTCCATTGTCCATGGATTTTAATTTTGTACCTCACACTTTCACAAAACCAACACTGTTATGTATTCTGTTCTAGTAGAAAACAAGGACAGAAAGGTGGTCAAATTTTTACTTGCCTCTCTTATTGCATCCATTTCCAGCTTTTTGCAACTCCAAAATAATTTTCCCCTCAAAACAGTGTTTTAAAGACTGAGAATATACCTGATGTTTTAGCTGATAATTGAAAAGCAATGCAACTTCCTCCATCCCAGACATAACTGATAATGCAAAGTGGCAGGGGAAACCTACAATGATGCATTTTGCCTGACCATTATCACATCTTTGGCTCTATCAGCCATCAAAAAAACCCCAAACCTTCCACAACTGCCCAGTCCCATCTCCCAGACATAATGCCTGGAAGAACGGGTTGAGGATTCACAGCAAGGTTCCCTGATGCTGTCTGAGACTGGAGTATATCCGGAAGGAATGGTGTGGTCTTTCCAGTTAATGAAAAAAAAAAAAAGACAAACATATCCCTTCCAAAGACCACTCATTGTGCAATCCTTGGTCATAAAACAGCTACAGGTCGTTCAGACCCAGTGACCAAAATCATCCCTTGCAGCATTTGTGGAGTTTAAGTACATATCAGAAATACTGTACACCCATTTAATAACGTACCTGTTTAACTGTGACATACCCCTTGTTACAGTCAGCTTTTAACTGAACTGGAAAGAAAGAACAAAGTGTCACAATGTAGTGTCAACAAAAGGGCCAGAACTTTACTGAACCACCCTTGCAGAAAATACTCCTGTATTGTAAGACCTGCTACCTTCTGAAGCTGATCTCTGTGAATGTATGAAAAGAATACTTCTGCTTCATCCTCTCTTCTCAGGACCACAGGTAGAACAAAACCAACTCATACACTGAGTCACACCTGAGTATTTCACACCATGATCAGCACAATTACTTCAGAATACAGATGAAATCTGTGGAAGTCTTCTACACATTCCTGCTTTTTTATTCTTACCAGCCCTTTGTGATAAGGCATGGAGCAGGACTGTCTCCAGAGGGAAAAAAGATTAGGCAGGGAAGACATGAGGTATTGTTCTGATTTTGACAGGGACAGAGTTAACTATTTTCTTCCTAGTAGCTGGTCAGTGCTGTGTTTCGGCTAGCCAAAGGGGTATTCCATACCACAGCACGTCATGCCCAGTATATAAACTGGGGGGAGTTATCCAGAAGGCCCAGATCACTGCTCGGGTCGGGCTGGGTATCGATCAGCCGGTGGTGAACACGTGCACCACTGTTGGGGTTTTTCTTTTTGTTTCTTTGTTTTATTCCTCTATCTTTTTATTATTATTATTGTTGGTTTTACCATTATATTCTACTTCATTTAAATTATTAAACTGTTCTTCTCTCAACCCATAGAGTTTACCTTTTTTCCCCCAAACAACTCTCCCCCATCCCTCGGGGGAACAGTGCTACTTAGTTGCTGGCTGGGGTTAAACCATGACAAGCATTTCATAGATCATATATATTTTTATATACTTTCCCAATGCATCTATAAGTCATACTAAAAACCAGTTGGCGGAACACTAAAGGGATGAAGTGCCACTCATAAACCAAGAATGCAGGCCATGGAACATGACTGTGGGTCTTTGGACTGATGTTCAGGTCCAACACCCCAGTTCACAAAGGTGAACTTCCTGATCTTAGGTGTCTCCTCTGCTTTTTTAGGACCCAGAGAGGGCCACAAGTGCTTATGAAAAAAGCTTGATAACTTCAAGAATCAAGCAACACTATGGACCATGTGAAGAAGGGACACCATGAGCCAGTGACTGCAGAAGCAAGCCCAAGGAAAGCCTGCTTCAGTTCCAAGGAAAAACTGTGATTTCACATCTAGACCCTGCTCAAAGTAAGCTTACAGCTTATGCAAGAATATTGGTTCGTTAGCTTTACTGGTTTTAACCAAACAGAAGAGTGATCTTTATGGTGCATGGCAGGGAGTTAGAACTAGATGATCTTAAGGTCCTTTCCAACCCAAACCATTCTATGATTCTATGATAAACATCACATACATTTCACAGGTGTGGTTGCTGCTGCATGTAAGGAGTGGGATTTGAGCTAAACCTTACCTTGCTGACGTGAGCATTTCTTATCTGCTATCCCAGTCTCTGGGCCACGCCCAATCACCACTGCTTCCAAGTGTGGCAGTTTCACTCGCTGATCGCATTTCTCCTTCCCCACAAGCCAGCACACACGCATCACTGTGAGAGCAAAACATACAGCATGTTACTAACATGCAGCTTCCCCATGGGTCACCGTCCTGTGGAACGGGGTCCAGGGATTCTGCTGCCAGCCTGTTCATTAGCTGAGCCACTTCTGCTAACTGGGTTCATGCTTCTGAAAGACAAGGCCAAGTGTGGCATTAACACTAGTGTAATCTAAGGGCAAGGTGCTGTTGAAAGGGCAATCCTACTTCCTTCCTTATCACTATACATTCTTACAGATCATACATGGGAAAAATCAATTGCATCAACGGCTCCATCTGACTGACAAGCCTACCCACAAGAAGCAGCTATTTGCTTCCCAGTGAATAGGGGTTGATCTGACACATTAACTTACGCACCAAAACAAAGAAAGAGGCAGAGCACCGAGAGGGCGACAGAGGGGCACAGCTTCACCTAGGAACAGTCTGCAGATGGACTATGCAGGGAAACCGGGACTCAAGTTTACACCGACGTGACCCTGCAAAGCTCCCTGCCTGCTGCGTGGCACTAAGGGCTCCTCCTCCCAACTCCCGATGTAAGGCAACCCTCCGTCCCCACTGCAGCACACTCAGGAACGCCCGGCATGCGGTTATGCCC
>NW_009909665.1:16184-25481 GCF_000696875.1 Nestor notabilis | reverse complement strand
GTTCTCTCGGGAGATACTCACCTCGGCAATTCGAACATTTTTATTTTCTAGAATAAACTTGCTGTTTTGTTCTTAAATTTATCTGTTATCAAGACTAAGTCCTTCCTGACAGACGTTAGGCAGTGACCAATCAGAAAGCCACAGCTTGGGGAATCCCACGTGATATGAGGGGAGTACAAAAAGAAACCTTAATTCTGTTTCCTAAGGGAAGAGGCAGACGTAGAAAGGTTGCACGTATATTTACAAACCAGTGGAGCTCTTAGAACCCTTGGTATCCTCTAATTATCACTGCTGCCATTTCTAGTGGGACTTCTAGACAAATAATATTTGGTGAATAGCCCTTTATTTCTACAAACGCTTTCTAGAAAACCTTTTACTTAACGTAATTTTTCATATCATCCTTAGTTTGCCTCCAGCTCTGCTGGCAAGATGCAAGTTTGTCTGATTCTTGAAAAGTTGATGGAGAAATGTTTTAATACTGATTTAGACATCAAGCAATAATCAAACAATAATTTAAAAGAAAATTAGTAGCATTAGTCAACTGAGCAAGTTCATCATTGTAACAGACATTTTTTTTACCTTGGTTCATAATCATAGTGAAGAGAACTTTCTGTTAGCACGTACCTTAAAACAACTGGACCTTATGCCTTCAATCATTTCTCTGTGTAACTCAGGAAAATGCCACACAAAAGGTGTCCATTGAGAAATAATAACTATTTCCTGGGGTCCCTGTTACCCTCTCAGGCTTCATCCAGCGGTTTGTAAGCATGTGGAAAGGCCATGCGCAAAAATCATTCAGACTTGGCAAGCTTGTCTCAACAGCAGCCTGTGGAAGAGCCTATTAGGGAATTTAATGATGGACTACATGAGTTCATCAGCCACAAATTATACCAGTCTAAAAGCTGGCAGAGGTTCCAGTTAATGTATTAAAATACTTCTGCCCTCATGAATGGATCATGGTGCCAGGGCATAGAAGAATAATGAGCAATATAATATCTACTCTTACTGAGCAACCTTTGCACAGCTATTGAGTTTCAAGTGTCAGCTGTCAATGGTGCTCCTATTTTTCCTAAATTGACTATCTTGACCTCAAAAACTCATACTAATTGAGCTAAATAAGGGAAGGGAGGCTGATGTGGTAAAGCTGTTGTGGAAGTAGGTTACAGCTTCTTGTCAGTCTGACAGGAAAACGCTGTTTCTGCAAAACGTGACAATTGGCTTTCCTCAACATCGGATGTTCTCATGCTGCCCACAGCAGCATTCTGTGCTCTTGGTTGTGCCAAACAAGAAGTTCAGTTCAAGACAAATTAAAATCCTTCTTCTCATGCTTGTCCTAGGTTGTTTCGGTGATCCAGCCACAGCTCAGCCCCAACCAAGACCTTGGTTAGCAGAGCTGAGGGGAACAAACACAGGGGCAGCGAGGGCTGGGGTGGGCAAGCAGGAATATGAGGGGGTGGCACTCTTCAATGAGGTTTTGTATTAGTTGGTAATGTAGGTCAATAGGAGCAGGTGTCTAGAGTGAAACAGTTTTGCTGAGGACCTGGTGCCTATGCTATAGCCATCCTTCATGGGATGTGTATCCAGCTGTAGCTCAGCTTGTAAAGTGAATGCCCATCTATGTCTGCAATGCATTCACTGCACTCCTGAAGCACCTCTGCCCCTTCAGTTTTCCCAGTGAAATCCAACCAGGTGAGCACTGATCACTTTAAACTTTTCACTGTTGTTTTTCTCCTCTTGATTTATCATACAGCTTCCAGAGGGCTCCTCACACTTTGCTTATTTTCCTTGCCCAGAAGTAGTCCTTCTTGATCACCACAGTTCACAAACCAGATCTCCAAGCAACACAGTGCAGCCTGTGGCAGCACCTGGCAGCAGGGGGGATCAGGAAGGCTCCAAAAATGAAGTCAACCAACACTCCTTTTTACTCTTGCCCAACTGTCTTACAATGCGAATCCCACCTCTCTCATTCAGGCATTGGATGGGGTTCATAAACACTGTGGGTTGAAGAAAGGAGGAGGCATGACTACTGTGCATGTCCTCCATCTTAAGGGCTAGAGTGATAATTAACCCTGCCCACTAACAGCAGGTGGGGGAAATGTGTTCTTGCACCGTTGTCTTTCTTTGTCCCGTTACTTTTAGGTAATTTAGGTATCCACATAACCTATTCAGTTCACTCACTTCCAAGAGTGAAGAAAGACAAAGGCTCCAATACAGATTCAGGGACTGGATTCCACAGCTGCTGGTTCCATAAAAAAGCCTGGGGATGGTTGTATGGCATAATTAATTAGCCTTTTCTTTTCTTTCTAATAGGACACATAAATGACAAACAGATAAAGTAAAATGACTCTTGTTTTTCAAAAATGCACTGAAGAGCAGAGCAATTCTGCTTTCATCACCATCACCTTTTGGATATTCAGCAGTTTCTAAGCTACAGCCACAAGGGAGCTGCCACAGCATTACCAAGTGAATTTACTGAGATTACCATTCTTATAAGGGATGACCAAAGAATTAATAAGGATGATGCAATTAAATTCTGTGCTTGACAGGAATATGCTACTTAAGTCTATTTAAAATTAGAAAAGGTGACTGAGACTTTCTTTACCTACATTTTAGTTCATTGCTTATTGCAAGAAATAAATTCTACTGTTCGATTATTTACAATCCTAATGGTGTTATTTTCCTTTAATTGCTGAATACAGATAATAGTTTGTTTATAGATAAATATATATCATGTTTATTCAGGAGCTGGGGGGTGCAATAATTGAATACAAAATATCTGAATAACTGCAAATTGAAGAAATTAATAACTGAAGACATAAAATTATGTTTATATTAGCAGAAAAAATTATCTCCTATTCGTGACCAAATTCTGCCAATAATGTATTATGGCTGTCTTAATATTTTGCACTACAAAATTAACTTGTCACGTCTTCAGTTATTCTTTATGAAAGATATATCAAGCTAATATCAGAATTTCTAAGTAATCAAAAATATTTCACAAGGACAATGATTAAGCATTAGAAATTAAAAAATAATCCAACTACAGGATTACTTTATAAGCAGTATTTTTGGCCACTGAATCTGAGCATGTTGGAGCCTGTTAAATATAACAGACAAGTGGTATGAAAGGATTCGTTTGGACCGTGAGCAGGTACGGCGAGAGGTATGCCCTTCATGCTGGGGCTGAGTAGAACTGACAGTACAATATTTTTCGATACCTCTGAGGTGAAAGCAGGAAAGTGGATGCCTATTTGATATTCTAAACAGACAGAATTTTCTTTCTTTTTTCTTTTTTTTTTTTTTTGGTCAGATCATAAATTAAATGGAAATAAGAGGACTTTTTCAAGTTCTTAGCACTGTTCCCACATTTGGCACTTATAAAATATGCCAAAATAAATATAATTGAACACAGGTTTGTTCAAATAAACTTTTTTATTTTACTTGGCCTAAAAATCTGAAAACTAGTTTGTGATGTCTTTTTACCCAGGAAATCTAGTGGGAACAAGAAGAAGGCTCCAGCATGTGGGAGGATGGTTATGGCCTCTTGAATTTTCAGTTAATCTTTGTCTGCCATTTTGATCTTTCTAGGAGTGTCATTTCAGACACAGTTACTGAGATGCTGCAGCAGCATCTTATTAATATCATCCCTGCTGTTAGAACTGCAAAATAAACCCAACCATCTTCTACAAACTAAACTGTAAGCAGGGCTGGATCTGGTAAAAGCTCAGCGACTGTACTCAGATGGGTTATTTTGCCACAGGAATCCCCCTCATTAGGACCTGTGGTTGGTGCCTGGGTGCAAGAGGCTGCCAGTTCTCCAGATAGTGTTGGTGACACCCAGATTTAACTGTTTCTATCAATTTGGGGGCTGTTAAAAGCTTCCTAGGTGCCTAAATATGGGCATGTTCCAAGGTTGCTCCAAGCGCCATCCAGCCTGGCCTTGAACACTGCCAGGGATGGGGCATCCACAGCTTCTCCGGGCAATCTGTGCCAGGGCCGCACCACCCTCACAGTGAAGAACTTCTTCCTATTATCTGTATGTAAGTTTGAACACATAGCCAGTGAAGGGTTACCAGGATTTACAGATTCAGAGCAGAAACATAAACTTCACATAAACATCTGAGGGGTTTAACCTATTAGATAGACCACCCTGCACCAAGACCTGCACTGACCACTCTGCTTGACCAGCCACAGGAGGACTGAGGATGTGATGGCACAAGATCCTGGCCTGGGGACAATCACCCTGCTGAAGGCAAGTCTGTCTTTGGAGAGACTTTTCACCCATGCTGTTGAGAGATACGTCCATGTATGTGTGTCAGCTGAGGGAACAGACTGTTTCTCACAGAAAGCAATGTGATGAGAAAGGGCTTGGTGATCACTTTAACACAGAAAAATCAATACATAAAAAGAAATATCAGGCTAGGGCTGGAAAGTGATCTCTTCTCTGTATGCTGCAATTGGAAAACTGCTGCTAGAATAGTGTGCCACGAGGGAGGATGTTGGAGATGGGGGATTCAAAGGAAAGACATAGGAAATGATCCAGAATGGGGAAAGGATTCTTAAGATGCAGAAGGACTGAGTTATTCAGCTTAAAGAAACGGTGAAAGGTCTTATAATAATTTTAGATGGGTATTTACACCCGAAAAAACACTGACATGGGAGTTATTTTTACAGGCATGAACACAGGAAAAGAGGGAGGAGGAGGATCTTAATAGGGCTGCAATCTAGTGTCAGCTCTGGTTGGGGCTGTTCATTTGCTTTGTTAGTGATTCAGGAGCAACACCCACACATTCCCCCTTCCTCCCCAAGAAAGCTGCACATCTCCTCTAGCCCCAGTTCTTCCATCCGGCAGACAGCAGTTTACCAGGATTCAGCAGCTAGAAGCTGAACTCCACCAGATAAACTTAGCCTTGAAATAGGACAAAATTTCCTTGAAGTAAGGAAATTAACAGCTGGAATGATTTATCACAGGAAATGCACAAGCTCTTGAAATGAAATTAAGTGTCTTTCTATAAACTGGCTGTCATCCAATTGCAGAGAACAGTTCTACGTCCTGTTTATGCAGTAGACCAGAGTGCATGAATGCAGGAGTTCCTTTCACCTCTACAATCTATGAAAGATACAACAGATGTTTATAGACATTTTGATTCCTGATTGTGCTGGCTTTGCAGCAGTGTCTGTTCCTGAGCTGACCTGAGGCAGGATGCAGTGCTGCTCTATTTACTACTTGTCAAATTTGGCAGATACAGGTAGGAGAGAAATGGATCACTTTCAAACAAAGAAAAACTGTGTCTCCCTCACTTTTTCTTCCTGGTGTCAATCAGTGTAGCAGCTGATTAAAAAAGATAAAATAAAATGGGGGCAGAGAGAAAAGAACCAACAACAAGTACAGAATTTTATGCCTTTCTGATCAAATTTTCAAAATAAATATGTGGATGCAGAGAAGTTCTACCTTTGCAGGCAGAAGTACCGCGCAGAAACAGGTCACTGCTCTGGCAGCCTGCATTTAGCTTCATCCCTTTCAGTGCAGCATATCTGAGGAGTCAACAGCACTGATGGTTGTGCCTTGGCTGACATGGGTGAAGATGCACCTGGAAGGATGGGAACGCCATTGTGCCCTCTGCTTTCTTCTCTGATCCCAGTGCCTGCTGGCTCTGAAATGGTGGTACATCACTTCTGCTTTTACACACACACTGGCCAAGCCTTAATATGCATTCTGAGCAAGCTGTTTTTCTTGGGCATGCCAGCTGCAGTGCAGAGTAAATGGAAAGGCAAACGCACGTAAATGGGCTTTGAAGCCCTCATTGCGATGCAGTGAGAATAAAAGTGTCTTTACTGCCAAAATAAAAAAAAAAATCAATTGGCAGTGGTACAGAGCCTCTTTTCAGTGTTATTCCTTGCTTACACTCACACCTTTACTCTGCTATGTGCCTCCACAAATTGACACCAGTTAAGACGCAGCAGCAGCACACAATGTGTGGAGCGATTTGATGGCTGGCCTGGGAGGAGCACTCTGCTCCTCTGTTCTTCTAATTCACTTTGATCACCTGATTTCCAGCATGGAGGTGGACAGCACATGGACACAGCAAAACCTCCCCTCTTCCTGGCCAGGGTGCGAGGCTGGGCGTCAACTGGGCCAGCAGTACCACTGGGACCTGGCTGCAGGTTCCCCTTCCTACAGGTGGGGTTTGGTCACATTGCTGCCATGGGTTGGCTTGGAAGCTTTGGCCAGGCATTTCCCACCACTGAGCCTTTGCTTTCGTCCCCTATCTCATCTGGCAAGCTCCTTAGGTCTGGGGTTCTTTTCTTTTGCTGGGCAATGTGCATCAAATAACATCAAGTAACAAATAAATAGCCTGTAACAGTCCCTGTTGTTCTGTTCCTCCCCTAGCTGCATACATAGTGCTTCTGCTTCTTGATGCTTGTCCATCCTAGTCAATGCAAGCAGGTTCCTGAGCACAGGACCATAAGTATCTACCTTAAACTGCCCTGACCCCCACTTTGGCTGGGCTAGTGCTCCCCCAGAGCAGCTTCCAGGCAGCCTGGCAGTGAAGGCAGCAGGGTGGCAATTGCAAGCAGTGTACCTACACCTGCCTCCATCTGCAACCCAGCAGGTGAACTGGCTCGGACATGGGCTGTCCTGACAGACAGGGAAGTTTCTGGGCATGTTTCATTTATGAGTATAGACACAGGGACAGGGTAAGCATGCCCATGAGTCCATATACCACCAATACAGACAGTGTCTGTATGCAGACAGTGCTGTACCCAGAGAGCACATCCAACAAATGCAAACACTGTTTTAAAACCAAGCTGGACTGAAGTCATAGCCCAAAAGGAGTGCGAGGTAAAGCAGCTTCACATCCATTTTATTACTTTCATTCCTCAGCTGTTCCAGAGACTGGAGTTGTCTCTGACATAATTAGGGCTCTATTGCTCTGCCTATAATGTTCCCTGTACCACAGCTCATAGTACAGTGCTAGTGAAGAAACCCTAACGGCAGTTATCCTCTATTGCTAAAAGAGTTCTGCAATCATACCCTTGGCTTTTCCTTCATTTACTGAAGAGGCTGCAGTAAGACAGTGGATCTTTATGTTGCACAAAACATATCAGAGCATTGGAAACAGCATATCAAAAACAACAGATTCTATCTTAACTTCATGGGTAATTCTTGAATAGCCAACTGGACAAAAATCTACATTTAAGTGCTCACAAAGTCTGTACTCCAGCAGATTTTGAATTTGGGTATTCTTATTACTCAGCTTTGTACCCGAGGTTGAGAAGAGAGCAAATGTGGAAAATATGAGGTAGTCCTAACAGCTATTTATATCACCCTAAATTATGGAAAACATAAGCTCTCTACTGAATAATGCTCGCACCACTCTTTTCCAAGCAGCTGCACAAAATCATTACACTTCGCAAAATTATGCTTGCTTGACTTTGGAAAAAATAAATTGCAGATATCGGCACTTTGTTTTGATAACTTAAAAAATTATTATCTCCAAATGCCGATTTTTAGGTTATGATGAATAGCAGAAAAGTTAACTTCGAAACTGTCCAGTTTTTACTTTAAAAGCCCGTAGGTCTTAGTAGAAGACTTGGGTTTATAATGAAATCTGAAAATGCTGGGTTAGTTATTTTGCATCCCCAAGGTGGAGGGATAATTGAACTAGTTTCCTCAGCAAAGCAAGCTCAGGCCTGTGAGATGAAAATCCGACCACAAGATGGCATCTCCTTCTCGCAGTAACATTCGGTAATGGGCAGGAATATTTCCGAAAAGAAAATGAAGCAGTGATGGGCATTTCAGTAAACCAAAACCATTTTAGACAGGGCACTCACTGCCCAGCATGGCATAGGATTGGAGTAATAAAACAGGGAGCAAACAGCATCTCTTCTTGTCATGCCACCCAGACTGTGGTTTCCTCCACTCAACGAAAATTCCTAATGAAAATTCTGACCTCATGTTTTTAATTGCTGTAATTAAAAAAAAAAATAAAAAATAATTAAAATCCACCATGAATATAATGCAAGCATTCTGAGGCTTTTAAAAGGAAGGTTGAGCATTAAAACAGATTTGAGAAACTTTTGATTGTGAATTACTCCAAAAGACAATCTGTGGCTGATTTTCTTGACAGCAAAATACTTTGTCATTCTCAAGGATGAGACAACAGTTTTCCATAATTCTTCATTTCCAGTACATGCCTAATATCTGTGGTATGTTTCCAGTTATTAAAGAATGATGAGACACAAAATAAGGCTAAGGGCTCAGCTGAGAATTACTTCAGTAATATTACCACAGGGAAAATGTGTCTGGCCCTGGAATCGATGTGGTATAAAAGCTAAATTTAAAAATACACACATTTTAGCTGACACTGCTCTTTAAAACAGAAGGCTTTAGAAAAATAAATGTCTTTTATTTCTTATGTGCCCTATTAAGTAGTACCTTTCCAGTCTCAAAGCAGTTTATTAACTAAGAACTCAACACATGAGTGTGGATTCTTTCCAGCCTCAGTCATTTCCTTTTCTTGAGTAACGCCACATCCTCCTGCATCAGCAGCAGTGCCCGGGGACCCCAGTGGCGTGGGGGATGTGCCCTCAGAGCAGAGGCAGAGGAGAGGCTGTAGGGCTCCAGACTGCCCTCTGCTTCGAGGCATCATCATCATTGGCATATTCACCACCATCTGGTTTCAGCTAGGGCTTAAACAGGAGCTTGATGAGGGATGCTGTAGGAAGAACTGGTTGCCTGCTAGATAGAAGCTGCCTGAAATCTCCCTCTTGGCCTGAGTCATGCCTCTCCATGCTGGAGGCAGCTGGGGTTACAGGCAGCCCTGAGATCAGAGAGGGAGGGGCAAGCAGGCAGAAAGTAGATGTGCTACAACGAGGGTAGGGCAGCTTGTGAAATGCACTGACACACCATGCTATTTGGACAAAAAAGTGTCTTGTAAATCACAGTCCTTCTGAAGGCTGTTCCTCTAAGGGCATGCATGTACACCAGTCCTCACTCAGGCATGCTGCCCTACTCAGTACTGCTGTTTTGCTTGCTCTGAAGTGAAATATCTTGTAAATGTTCTGTAAATCACAACCTAAGACAGCAAAAATGCTGCATCTGGCTGAAACTGCAGTGAGAGTTTCAGGAGTCAGGCTGCTATCATCTGTACTGGATTGACAGGAACTCTTCAAAAAATGTGATGTGGGATCCCTAACGACCATAAGAGGTCATGAACCCACTACAATGGCTCATCAGGAAGACAGCACCATGTTTCCCAGTAAAATACTAAGGCTTCAGCTCATCTGCTGAAA
>NW_009909665.1:4459-16153 GCF_000696875.1 Nestor notabilis | reverse complement strand
ATATTGATTGATGCAGCACCTTTGTCTTATTGAAGGCTTTCACTAATGCACTAGACAAGAATCTTGCTTCAATTAGCATCTGAAATCTAAGAAACAAAAGCACAGCTCTCTTCAACCATGGCTTGGAGAAATGCCATATCAAAGTTTTCCCAAGCTCTGCCCCTTTTGCAGATATGTAAGAGACTTCTTGTTCAAAATATTACGTGAATGACTGTGTGCTATTCCCATGTTTATTAGTGGGAGGCAACACTTCTCAAAGCTTTGTCTGCTCTTGAACTGAAAGAACCATGCAATAGTAATAATAAATAAATAATAATAAAAAATAATATATAAGAAGTGTTCAGAAAATATCAGGGAAAAATTAATTGAAATTGTCCTTTCCTTTTACACATTGAATTCTGTGTCATTTTTATTCAGCCTGTTTAAAAATGGCTCTGTTCTGTTTGCTGTGGGAAAACAATAGCATAGACAATTTATTCAGAACAATCACTTATTTGAGATCTGTTGTAGTCAGAGAGCTTCAGCAAAGTCTTGTGTCATCACAGAAGCTCATGAATGCTATTAAATATCCACACATACCTAATGTGACAATCCTGACACCTGAATAGCTGCAAGCAAGAAAAACCAAAACCAAACCAACTTTAGGACACACTTCAGAGCTGAGAGCATCTTGCAAGCACTTTCACAATTCAAAACACAGACTCAAGGGGAAGGGGGAAGTTGATAAAATTTCTTAATAAATTTATACACAGAATTATTAATATTTCATTTCTACTATTGTGGTTCAATTTCAGCTTTTCTCTTCCACACTGTTTTCACCCGGGGAACTACTGCTCCATCCTGTGCTGCACCAAAACACTGGCACTTGGAAAAAAGCCCACGCTGAATGCCACTGTGCTGGCAGAGCTCATCAGAACTGAATACTACTCAGGTAGACATGACTGATTTGCATATACACCATGAGTGAGCTTGCCAAGTCAGAGAAGGAGCAAGAAGACTGATGCAGATTCGAGATCTTTGCACATAGTCTTGGAACCAGCTCCTTCATTTACTAACACCCAAGAGCTGGGGCTTCACAATAAAACTGTTAAGCCCTGAAGATTGTCCCTGCTTCTACCTCTGTGACCAACCTAGAAGTACACTTGAGTGCCGGTACTTGAACTAGAGCCAGAACCAACTATGAACTGGCCTCTCTCCTCCACTCTGGTTCCCACAGGCAGAATGATCAGATGAGAACTGCAATACATCTGCAGGTAAGTACAGGTGCAGCTTTAGCTATAACAGCTTAAACTGAAAGTTTTCCCAGATTTTCAAAAATAAGAGTCCATATCCTAATAGACATGTGACATACACAGCATATAATACATGCGGGCTTCTCAGATTCCAAAATCAGCCGATCTTCACTAACGTTATGCGAAGAGTACAAAGAGATAGATTAAATAATAATTGCAAAATGTACTTCCCTCATTTAGTTTTCCTTCAGGTTTGAACTGGATCATCTAAGATATTCACTCAAGTCCCATAGCTCCCTTTCTGAGCATTACACTTCTTTTGCCACTGAATGTCAGCCTACGTGATATGGCAAGTCCTGTGGTCAAAGGATGTTCCCATTCATCTCATCATACCTCCTACTAAAACAGCCCTCTTAACTCTCTTTCTCCCTCTCTCCCAAAACCCCTCGTATGGCTCCATATGGTACAATCTGCTGCAGGGCTGGGACCAGAACACAGTGAATATTGTGCTCAGTGAGACCTCCCAGGGTCTAATGTAGTCATGATATTGGAGTTAATTACCTTACTTACTTTACCTTGGAGTTAAATCAATTAATTTGCCAGTCATCACAGAGAAAGGAAGGGAAATGAAGCCACACGATACACAATCAGTATGATTAACCTTGGTAATGCTGCCTATTGCAGTGCCACATTTCATATCGGTATCACACTAGTACTGTCACAAACTATAGTTAAGAGCCTTGGGAGCCACAGGTCAGAAGACCATCATTCCATCCATGGCTGCAACATCCAACAGCCTACCAACATATGCTTATGTAGTGGGTCTTCTGTGTTACATCCAAAAAACCATTCTTCAGATACATTTTCTCTTAGAGATGTTTTATCCAGATGCTTACTTATACAAAGAGCTTGTATTTTTCCGTCCTTCTGCATCTCTGCATTTGTGGCATAAGGCTTACAAAGGTTTTAGTATTTGTTCTGTTTTCACTTGGTCCACAAACACATTACTGTGACACAAAATAAATGTTTCAGTTCAGAATGTATATAACCTAGGGACAGATCACAGACACAGAGGCACCTCAGAAATACGCTGGTAACATACTCTGTCTGGTTAGCAAGAAAATTTTCTACTTACAGTAGATCCTTTTCACCTTGGTTACAAAATTTGTTTGAAGAATGGGATTTAAGAAAGGCTACAAATGCTATTGTTCAGGAACAAAGAGCATATTTAAGCCTCGAGTAGATGTTTGAAGGTTCCTCTGGTTCCACAATGAGTGGATCTAATCAATTAGTAAAATCAGTAACATCTCATAAAAATGATGCTAAGGAATCCTTACCAATGAGTATTGGTGGCATCACAGCACACATGCTACAGATCAGTTGGTCTCTTTTGTCTATGAAACAGGGAAAGGTAGCATCACACTGCCAACAATAGAAATAATAGTCTAATGTTGCCATTTCTGTGTTAGGTCTGCAACACACCATTAGGGAGATAATATGATGTCAAAAGACCACTTTAAATGGAAACGACGAGAACTCCCTCTATTTCATTTCCAGCTGCCCCTACTATGACTTGATTTCTGTTCAGACTGAAGTTTTCAACCTAACATGCAGACACTGCTCTGAAGTGGTGGTGAGGAAGCCCTGTATGATGCTCAAGGGATGGGAGCACTGGCAGAAAATTGTGTGCAAATATTCTTCACTGTGAGGGTGGTAAGACACTGGAATAGGCTGCCCAGAGAACTTGTAGCTGCCCCATCCCTGGCAGTGTTCAAGACCAGGCTGGACAGGGCTTTGAGCAACCTGGTCTAGTGAAAGGTGTCCCTGCCCATGGCAGGGGGGTTGGGACTAGATGGTCTTTAAGGTCCCCTCCAACCCAAACTGTTCTAGGATTCTCCCTGCGGAGAATGACTTGGGGGTGCTGATCGAAGAGAAACTGAACATGAGCCGGCTACAGTGTGAGCTTTCAGCCCAGAAATCCAACCGTATCCTGGGCTGCATCAAAAGAAGGTGACCAGCAGGTCAAAGGAGGTGATCCTGCCCCTCTACTCTGCTCTCATGAGACCTCACTTGGAGTATTGTGTCCAGTTCTGGTGTCCTCAACATAGAAAGGACATGGAGCTGCTGGAGCAAGTCCAGACGAGGGCCACGAGGATGATAAGAGGGCTGGAGCACCTCCCTTATGAAGACAGGCTGAGAAAGTTGGGGCTGTTCGGCCTGGAGAAGAGAAGGCTGCGTGGAGACCTCACAGCAGCCTTGCAGTATCTGAACGGGGCCTATAAGGATGTTGGGGAGGGACTCTTTGTTAGGGACTGTAGTGGTAGGACAAGGGGTAATGGCTTCAAACTTAAACAGGGGAAGTTTAGGTTAGATATAAGGAAGAAGTTCTTCACAGCGAGGGTGGTGAGGCACTGGAGTGGGTTGTCCAAGGAAGTTGTGAATGCTCCAACCCTGGCGGCGTTCAAGGCCATGTTGGACAGAGCCTTGGGCGACATAGTTTAGTGTGTGGCGTCCCTGCTCATGGCATGGGGGTTGGAACTAGATGATCTTAAGGTCCTTTCCAACCCTAACTATTCTATGATTCTATGATTCATTCTGCATTCACCCACAAGAAATCAGCCTGTGTCCAGCTGGACACTACAAGATACAAATGGAGGGGTCAGATCATGTAGCCCAGTGGTCTCATATCTGAAAATGAGGTATGAAGACATTTAAATGAATCTCTGATTTAGCCTGTAAGCATCCCAAGAGTATTTGCACAGTGTGCCCAGCACACTGGGCTTTGGAAGCTCTAGGGGTCATAAAATAATAATGCTTGTTTTCTTGGCGGGATTTAAATAAGTACTATAGAACTATTTTAGCAAATAAATAAATATGCATTTATGTGCTGGGTAGCTTCCTTGACCCTAAATTAAAACGACCTAATAAAAATATCCAAATGTTTCAGTCGACTCAGTTTTTTATCTACATCACTTAAATGAGGATTATCATGTGGCCATATTATTTACCTATTTTTCAGGCCTGATTAAGAAAACACAGTGATCAGAAAGTATCTCAGTTGGGACATATAACATTTATGTGATATTTGAGCTGATTGGAGATTCAGAAGTGCTGTTTGTTATGCTACAGCCAGTTACGAAACAAATGATCTGGCTCCAGCATGAACTGTTAAACTGAAAACATGCCAGAGGGAGACAGCTGTCAGTACATTAAAAAGTAATTTTCTCAGACAACAAAGACTTAAACCAATCATTTTATAAACATATTTCTTTGCCCAACCAGATTTCCATAATTCTAATGGTTCATCTGCTGCATGGAGAAATGAAGTAAGTTTTTGCTCATATGATTTGTCAGGAATTTCTACTTGGGAAGAACATATGGTGCTAAAACTGAACAAGGATAACAGCATTATCAGGCTTTCAACTACAAAATCCATTCTTTCTACATGCAATGAAAATGGAAGCAATGCATACCACAAACCTTTGACTGTGGCCAATCTACAGTTTGCATTTAAATGACACTGTTCCCACTGTGAAGGACCACATTTTGGAGTAATTTTCTCCAGATTTGTGACAAAGGCTTTGGATTATAAATTAAAGACATGGCCAAGCCTGCCAGTGATGTAAACTTGTATGTCTCTATTAAATCGGAGGATGTAGGGATTTACACAGCATAAGCATCCAAAGCCATGCTTTTCAAAAAATCTATGTCCTATTTCATGCTGACCCAGGCAGATGACTGCCTGGGCACGTCTCAGGCAGATTGGTCCTCCAGACAAAGGTCAGAGCACTGTGTTTTCTCTAGTATTATTTTGTCCTTTTGCAGCAACATTCAAATAATTATTCCTGTATCTCCCACTGTCTTAACTCCTCTTCTGAAATACCACTTCTGTGACCCTTAGCCAGCTAGAGAAACCAGAGATCCTGAATTACTCTGTCCTTCTGTGCCTGCACATTTGATAGCCCAGACAGCAAAGGTAGCATTCAAGTGTAAAAGCCTGAAATCCCAGCCCTTGCACTTCAGAAAATAAAACAAAATTCAGCACTGAAGTAATCCATTATCGTAGTGCTGCAGGTTAGAGTCCTGAGAATCACAAGTACTAAGAGGACAAGAAATCTCAAGTTCACTAATTCAAACAGGGGGATTTATGAGAACAGAATGGGGTGGCTTTACAACCCTGTTAATGTCTGTGGTGTCATGAATAATTTTGAGCTGACAAGCTACTGCTGGATAAAATATATTCATTTACTTTGCCTTTCACTCTTCAGTGAGCCAAGTCTTGACAGAACTACTGTTGCTGTTTTTAAACTTATTTAACTTGTTACTTTTCTTAAAGGCACAGTTCCTGGTGTTGTTTTGTAGAAATTATTTTTCTTCTTCTTGCTTGCTATTCTTCCCTTTTTCTCCCCCTTCTTCCCCTTTTTTCTTTCTTCTGACCTTCCCTTCCCTCTTTCCCCCTTCCTTACCTCCTCCCTGCACTGAAAATCTTAGCCTGCTGTAGAGAGTAAAATAGAAATGACCTGTATGCATGCTAATGACCAAGAAGCCAAACAGCAAGAAAAAGGAAACCTGCAACGTATTTATTTCTAAATTCCACAATTTGGGGCCAGGCTTCTGTGGGCTTTGAAGACATGGAACTGATAGCAAGGTCACCCACTAGGATTTAAATCCAGGGCTGTCTCCCCAGCGCCATACTGCAAGTGGCAGGTGGCAGCCGTGCACAGATACAATCTGTTAAAGCAATAATGATGATTACTACTCAGCACTCCCCTCCAGAAGCAGCACCACTAATGAAAACGTGATCTGCTCTAACCTAAATATGTCATTACCACCGACTTCTAAGACACGTCTAACGGCACTGGTTGCACACACTACCAGCAAGGCCCACAGCTTCTGCTTCCCAAGAGATGACGAGGCACCGTCTCTGCTCTCCAGCATGGAGAAGAAAGAGCAACCACATAAATTTGCCTGCCTGGTGTCTGGTGAATATGCTTTTTTCTCAGAGATGGTCCCTGTGCATCTGGCTTTGTCTGACTCTGCCAGTGTCTGCCCTGCATGGGTGAGAGGGCAGTTGTGCCTGCACCCAGGAACCAGGAGTGCCTGAAGCTCCAGCCAGGCATGGCCCCTCGGCACAGTGGCATCCTTCCCTGGTGACTCTTCCGTGGCCAGATGCTGCTCGCCCCAGCTGAGCAGGATGATTCAGCACTTGGTGGAAGGTAAGTATAGATCCTGTCAAAGTCTCCTCCGTAGTGGCGATGTCTAAATGGGAGAGATACTCAGGCTCTCAGCCAGTTTTCAGCCTGCACCCATTCATCATCCACTCCCAAGTCTGGCGATTTAAGTCTGGCGCTGCTTCAAGGTCCCAAACTGACTTAGCGCCCATCTGTTTCTAGGACTGGGTGGATCTGCAGCAAGGATGCAGGCAAGCCAAAGCACTGGCAGCCCTAGCCCTGCATCCCTGTCCCCCGCAGCCCCCCACTCATTCTAGGGCTCCTGCCGGCACAAGGGCAGGTTCCAGCACACGAGGTACCAGCTCCATGCTCCACTACATACGAGTGGATACAGAAACAATGAGATGATGGAAGCATCAGTCACGCTGTGGCATGGAAATGCTCCCACGCTGGGCTAATGTGTAAGCTCAAAGCTGCTCACTTCTGAGGGAGGGCCTCAGCAAAACGCATAGTGGGCAGAAACCCAGCAAGCATCAGATCTAAACAGGCACATCCTGGTCTTAACTAAAGCTTGCTGTGGAACATGTCAATGTTTATCTTTCAAATAATCTTTCAATTTTTTAAAAGCACACCACTCCTAATTAAGAAGGTATTCACTCTCATAAAATTTGTTTTGAGCCTTTACTACATATAAATGTAGAGTAGAAAATGAAAAGCTTTTTCTTTTTTTCCTCAGACTCTGAATATATTTAATGTAACCAATTAAACCAACATTTCCAGTTCAGACTCCACCTGTTTTTTATGATGTTGCACTGCCGCTCTACATCGCATTTTCCCAGGAAGGAACAAAGGAGTACAGTCAGTAACTCTCAATTTGCAAGTGTGCAGTCAGTGATCCTTTCTCAGACACAAATGCACACATGCTCATGCACGGACACTTTGAGCTCCTGCCAGAGGTTTCTGATGCCAGCGAGGCTGTGAGGCCAAGTCAGAGAGGGAAGTGGTGGTAGGACCCCTTTCTCCAGGCCATCTACAGTGACAGCCTCCTTAGCAACTGACTACTCTGTTCCTTGTCAGCTTCATGGTAAATATTTACAAAGGAAGCATTTGGGTTTCCATTTTTAAATCACTGTTTGCTCATTATATTGCCCGTACTTTTTGTGGTGATACTACTGATGTTTTCTTGTTCCCACTTTCACCACAACTAGTTCCATCCAGCCACCTATGAATTCTTCTTGAACTTGTGAGCAAATCAGGTATCCACGAGAGGAGCCCAACTGAAATAAACTATTTCAGTAGGACGTATATAAACTCTGTATATTCTGTATGACAACTCGAGAGACAACATTCTTATGTACGAGGCCTTCTTAGGGGAAATTCAGCCGAGATCCTCATTTGTACTTACTTTCTTTAGACGGCATTTTTTAACCAGTATGTAGCATAGTCATCCATTTGAAGAGCCACCTTCATCTGTCAGTCATCACCTCATCTTAACTAGCTTGGGTGTTGCAGGAAAATAAAAGGGTAATGTGGGATAAAAGCAGATTAGTTTGTCTGCTAAATATGTTCTTAAAATAACGAAGTGCTGAGATATTACGCCTACCTAGCAGCTAAGATAGCGCCTGCATCTTCAGCCTCTACAAGCTTTAATAACCAAGGTACACTCTACTTGGGAAGAAGAAGCAGTCTCCTGAAAATGATCATTTGTGCACAGAACTATCACTCAAATCAGGCATCCACAGTGGAGAAGCCACTGATCTCTAATTTTGGACAACTATGTTGCTTTTCGGGGTTCGCATCTGCTTCCTTTTTTAGCTACTTAGCTTTGTGATGAATTGTAATGGGAGTTGTTCTGGGTAACACAAGTAAGAGTGGGCTAAAGAAGGCGAGCTGCTACAGAAACTGTGCTGTTTGTTACAGCTTTTAAGTTGCTTAAACAGCCATACTGATGAAATGGTGGTAACCATCTGCTACCAACATTTGTAAATAAATATAAGCCAACATAAATATTCCCTGGCTTGTTGCTCGATTTCAGGCATGGGTCTCTTGGTTTTTGGTTTTTGCTGGTTTTACTTTTTGTTAGGTTTTTGGTTTGTTTTTTTGTTTTTTTTTTTTTTTAATTATTTCTTTTTTGTAATCTACATGTAGTTTATGCACAGACTTACTTTCTTCAGACTGTTTAGCTGGCTGGGGGTGATTTCACTACACTGTTCTTTGGTACCTCGCAATGCAAATTACTTGTGACTGAACAGAGAGGAAGGATGCCTAATTCCGATCATTATTTATTATGGATATTATTCATCAGTGGCAAAATAAGCTGTAAAAATGTAATTTCTTCATGGCAGACTGGGAAAAGAGATTAATTGTAAACTTTCTTTACATGAGTTCCCACTTGCTCATCTGAGCAAGTGGGACAAAAGTGTTCTATTTAGAGAAGAGATTTTGCAGCACTTAGGAGCCCTATAAAAAGCTCAGCTCTGTTTGGCTCTATAGAAATAAGAGCCAGACTCTTGGAAGTTTGAATCCTTAGTTTTGGCCTTACATCAGGGTTGACTGCATTACACTCTATTATACACAGCAGGAGCTCTGGACCAGTACTCATTTCAGCGCATCCTCTCGCATGCATACTTCCTCCAGATTTGTTATCACAGCATATCTCTTTTGTTTCCAAAACAGTTGCTTACTGGGAAAAACAATAGTATGAAAATTGTACTTGAAATCAGCTATCAGGTACTTCAAGTATCCACCACTGTAAATGTTACATTTGCACCATAGTGCTCCAGGGAAATAAAAGCTTCTCCCTCTCAGATCTGATTTCCTTTCCGACAGCTTTGTCTCTGCAACAAACTGTGCCTCCAAGTTAAGAGTGCTCAAAGGGAAACTCACATTTTGGGGAAAGTTTTTAAAAGATTATGAAGAAATTAGAGGACTTCTTGATAGGCAGATTCTCCTATTAGAAAGTTATTTTCTGATGACTGGTAGTTAAGTTTTACCAGATGATTTTACAACTCCTCCGACACATCGAGGACTGTGCACATTTTAGACATCGTCTTTTCTTTTGTTGATGCTCTGTGTTGAGTTATTACCTCTTATTGAACATGACTTCTAAATAGATTGGTGAGATGTAATATAGTAGAAGCATCCCTAGATTAATTTTTTTTAAAGTTTAAGTATTCCTTTCCCACTAGAGAGCTAGATCAAATATAAGCAAAGTTGTATTATTTTGTACAAACCAATGATCTTTTTCCCTCCAGATGACTGCAATGCTTATGAAAGCTGCCAGGATGGATTAAAATCATTCATGAATTTGTAATAAGGGTCTTAGGTTCCACTCAGCAAGTATTTTGCAGTAGAAAGAATACACTGCCAAAGGATTCATCCTTGTTAATAGCACACACTGCAGTTTTGAAACGCTGGCTTTTCAGACTTGAGTAAATAATTGAATGTCCTTTTGGCTTCGTTCCACTAATGACCCATTGCAATAGGGCAGAATCCGAAAGTCGGAGAATAAATGGGGTCTTCTTACTGGGACTGACTTCTGACTATATTTGATATGCTACTGTATAGATGGAAATAGAAAGCAAGGCTTGCACTTGAGGAAGAGAGTGATCACAGAAAAAGAAAGAGCTACTTGGCACTCCTGCTGCAAATTTTAACAAATCTTAAGGGGTATGTGTGTGAAAGTATCAGAAGAAGCAGTAGAACACGTATGAAAAAGTACACGAATGAAAAGGAGGAGAAAACTGAGCTGAAGGTACCAAAAAAGATGAAGAACAAGTCCAGAGCCAAAAAAACACCAAAGGCAAGAAGAGTTTCATGACTTTGTTAAGGGTGCAACAAAACAGTGAGGTAAAGTATCCCAAACACCATCCCCTCCTAGACAGCATAAAAAGCAAGTCAAAATCAGTTCATCTGCCAATCAAGGAACCCAGAGGCACAAGGGGGACTTAGCAGACAGCATCCTTATCCTCTGTGTGATCACACACGTGATCTTGGCCAGACCATTTGAATACACACACTTTGGTGCTTCTGAGTGTATGGGTGTGAAAGCATAGAGGGAAACAGCAACTGTTTACAGATACTTCGTTTATAAACTCACATTCCCCCTCCATAAGATCGCACAGTAAACTTTATCATACTCATTTCTTACGCTTTTTAGTTCTTCAAATTCCTTTGAAAACTGGAGATCCCAGGTAGACACTCTTTTAACCAATGCATGTCCCCCAGCAGAGATGTTTGCTGTAACTGCTGTTCAACAGCTTTAAGGTAGGCAGAGTGTGGCACTGCAAAGATAGGCTTTACAAAGTAATGGCAACAGAAAGGGTCTAGACAGCTTGAACAAAAATTCTTCTTGAGCCTTTAAAATTAGAGAGTAAATGGCTTACAGGCCTTTGGCTGCCCCAGTTTCATCCTCATTAAACACTTCAGACAAAAAGAAAATGACAGTAAATGAAGGCATTGCAGACTGCGTCGTCCCTTTCTGATAGTGGCAATAACTAGGCAGACCATGTAATATATTTTCTTTTAAATGACAGAGAAAGTTGCACTGAATTTTCCAGAAGGATTTGAAATGAAAGCTTAGTATAATACTGTAGGATCAGTGTGGAAGCTTGAGGGATTTAAGAGTCCGATTATAACACAGAACATTTTAGTTTTAGGTTACCATTTTAGATTCAGACCAGTTTCCAAGTTTCCATGAGAAGTTTCTATCTGCTGAAAATTAGGACACATGTTATGCAAGTCTGCATCTTCTGTCCTGGTTACACAGACCAACATGCCAACCTGGGAAAGTCAGAAGTTGGAAAGCGGATTATCTCCTTGATGCAAAAGGTAGTACCTTTTGGATCAGGCTCCACACACAGTCAGACCTAGAGGCCTTACAGGATCACCAGTTGGGCACATCTCATAGCAAGGACAGAGGAGGACATACATGCCTAAATGAGACTTAAGTGGATTTAGGGTAGTCAAACTGGGTTCCAGAAAACCTATATACTGTCTTATTCTGAATGTGTCTGACTTCACAGGTGTTCTATCCAGAATTGTGCTTTGATATATAAAAAAATACAAATTCCTCATCCTGAGAAAAATTGAGCCACTTCACACAAGCCTGTCCAACTATTTCTTCATCTGAGGGATGGATCCAGTAAGTACTTACTGCTTAACCTGCAGCATTAGCCACTTCACAAACTGCAGTGGCATCTGCTGCTTTCTTAGGATTGCCAGAAGATGAGCAAGATATATGTGAGACGCTGCGTTCAACAACTCTTTAAAGAACTGATGCATTCTCAGAA
>NW_009909665.1:0-4428 GCF_000696875.1 Nestor notabilis | reverse complement strand
TTCCCTTCCTCTCTCTCCCTCTCTCCCTTCCCCTGAGCAACTACCATGTGAGGCTGAAAAGCCATGTTTCCTCACACAATTCCTTCTGAAACCATTCAATTCTTTGTTGCAGTCCGTAGCTGTGGAGCAGGAAGGAGCACTAGAAGTCCTGACAATTTCTTCATAGATGTCTGCGCAACAGCCAGTTTTCTTCACTTCTGGGGCTTCTGAGCACCACTCCAACATAGACATTGAAAAAACAAAAGATAAGAACATCACCAAAGTAGAAAAGAGAAATCTGCAGCTCACTAGCCTAATATACACAATGCTACCAACTAGCTAGTGTGTGTCTTATTGAAATGGCTGCTGTGCCTTGCACCAGGCTTAGGCTAATAAACATGGTAAGTAAAAGGAAATCCTCACTGACTGGCAACTACTACATTCCCCTAACTCATTTCTGTATATTCAGGTACTTTCAAAAGCAGGTTTTTATTTTCCAAAGCAAATGACACATGTAAGGCATGGTTTAGGCTCTGCAATTTTCATAACCAGGCTGTGATTTTCACACTCCAGCTTCCAACTATTCCTCTAGCTCTGAAAATTCAACTTCAAGGACGAACATCTGTGATGCTCATTTTGTAGCTGTGCCTATCACACATGTTGTCTGACATTCACATTCCTTAAAGCTATACAAGACTGTTAGAAACCAATAGCATTTAAAAGAATTTCAATGTCCAGAAGTCTCTCACAGGCAAACCTGTATCCCCTATGCAGAAGAGATAGACGGGTAAGGATACGAGGCATGATCTGATGATTTACTAGCATCTAGCAATAAGACTACTAGATTGCACTAATAGTAATTCATTGAGAGAGCTCCATGTAAAAAAAAAAAAAAGGAGTTCAGCAATGAGAACTGTCATTTACATCTCATGTATACTTACTTTGGCTCCACTAAGATTAAGTGTTCTGCATGAATCATAGTGGTACACTGATAGTTTGGTCAATGTTCAGACAGTACATCAGGGGAGAGAATTGCATACATAACGCAACATCCTGTTTGGAGGCTTAAGAGAAAAAAATCTAGCAGTAATCACTTCCAAGGCTAGTAACTCAGTTCTTATTGCCTTCACAATGACTCCACAGTTATTCAGTCAATGAAAATGGAGTCTGATATTGAGCATCACAAAGATAAGTTAACAATAAAATGAGTCTCACTCATACATCCACCACCTACTTTAGTACAGGCCTGCAGAGATACAGTATGTACTTTTAAAGTATGTTGCCCTTCTCTTTAAGATGCTGAGATGATTGAAAGGGAGGCAGAAGGAAAGCCTTTCTCTACTAAAAACTGGGTTACTTTGCAGTAAAAAAAAAAAAAAAAAAAAGCTGTTAAGATTCAGTAAACAAATTTTCCATTGGAATTAATAGTTCATGTTATAAAAGCTCTTTGGTTTACCCATCATTTTAGCTAACAGTGAAAACACAACAGAATTATTTCAGGGGCTTCAGATTTGAGACTAACACCATGCATTAAGTGACAAATGTCAGGATGTTTGCCTTACTATGTTTTTTATAAGACCCAGTATCACAGACAAAGCTACTATATCTTAGTCAATTAAAAACAAACAAACAAACAAACAAAACCCCCAAGCAATCAATCAAGCAAACAAAAACCCTTAAGAATTGACATAAACCATACCAGGCAAAACCAAGCAAATTTAATCTCACTTGATATAAGCTTCCTTCCTCCCACCCTGCCTCTCTCCTCAGCTTGAGGCAGTCTTTTCTGTGTCTAAAGTAATGCTGGAAATAACTTCGAGAACAAACTCTTGGCTGGGGACCCCAAATGTCTTATAGCCAATGGATATACTGCCTGAAGGCTTGCCTTACCTCTAAAATGGAATAACTAGGATTTTACAAGTGTAGCAATTAAAAAAAATCCATCCATAATAAACCCAGGGGTTGTCATCCGACGCTTAGAAAACAAAATACTGAGCTCATTCTTTAAATCCATCTTGTTAAAGCCAGATAGAGAAAATAAACAAAAGACTCACTATGTCACGTCTCAAATCAGACTGCATGACATTTGCATTGTGAAGTGTTTGTGGAATGCTCACAGGCCATTATATTATTGTTTTAAGTATCATATGTATCTTTATCAATTTGATAATTACAGCTAGTTCAGTATATTGCTAGTTCAATAGGTGACAGGATAATTTCTCTCAGGAACAAATGGAGTCGGCATAAAGAGGGGTATTAGTACAAATGTAAGACTGAAAAAAAAATATGCAAACAGCAAGTCTCCTAAAGTTCCCAAAAGAAACAGCACAAACAGAAAGGACAGCATTACCTCTCTTCGTCACTGCCCTCCCAACAGAGGTACTCAATCCTGAAACCAACTAACTCAGTTATTGTATCCTCACCTGTACAGCCAAAAGCAGCCTGTGTCATACACAGCCAAGCGCCAGCACAGAAGAAGACATCAGAACATGGAGCTGGGAATGGTAGGATGGGGTGGGAGAAGTCAAGATTTAGATAATTTGAAACTGCCACAGAACTGCACCTTAAACTGCTTAAAGTAAGGAGAGTCATTTTGAGAGAAATGAGTTAAGGAATGATCATGTAAGTGGTAATCTGGGTAGACTAGAGAAAATTGCATCCTCCAGCTGGAACAGTGATGAGGGCACGCAGGACAGGCTGAGGAAGACAAAGCTTCAGCCAAGTTAGACACAGCTAGACACAGTTCCCACCATGACTGACATACCACTGGTCTCACATGCCTTATCAGACCACCTGAAACTGCCCATACCAGAGTGATTCAGACCAGGAGGAGTTTTAATTAAGAAACTCTAGGTTAAAGTCTGAAGAAATCCAGCCAAGTAACAGACAGGAAGGAGAAAAACAGTGGAGCAATTGCCTTGTATCACTGG
The DNA here is from genome assembly GCF_000696875.1 of Nestor notabilis. Classification (NCBI taxonomy): domain Eukaryota; kingdom Metazoa; phylum Chordata; class Aves; order Psittaciformes; family Psittacidae; genus Nestor; species Nestor notabilis. Next base: position 1,519 of record NW_009909665.1, on the reverse strand, counting down.
ATGAAACCATAACTGAAACTGAGCAGGAAATCTGACAAAAAAATTAAAAAGAAAATACAGGGTCAAAAAAAAAAAAAAAAAAAGGAGGAGCGTTGAGACTTTGTCTTTATGTCACCAAAATACATACATTTCTTGAACCATCTGGGTAGTTCTCCTGATTTCAATCAACTTAGCGTTTGTAGAGCGTGTGGTTTGATCCATATTGCATAAATATTTCACTGAGCTGGGAAGTGACAAATCATAACACAGGTCTGGTGCGACTCCTCCAGAAATTCATTTCTGAGCTCCCATTACCATAATGATGCTAATATACTTGAAGTAGCTCTGATGAAGAGAAATAAAAGTTGGCTTAAGATCTAGAAGCTCCCAAAGTGCACATGTATATTTAACACAGAACTCATGGGACAGATGACGCTAAATTCAAGAACAGTAAAGTGCAGATTAGGAAAGAGATACTTTATGAAAGCTTTCTGAACAACAGGATATTTTCGATCATGGAACAGGATCACAAGAAACAAGTGGAGCTGCAGTGTGTGGCAACCACTGAGGACAAAATAATACACTGGTATAAAGGAAGCCTCTATGAGGTAACAGATCCACACATACCTGTTCCTGCACTTGGTGACAGGCAAGTTCAAATGAGAACAGGATGGCTGCTAAACAAACATCAAGTATGACAGGTACAAGACCCTAACATCAGCAGCTCTCACATTCTGTATGACCTCTAATACTGCAATAAGCCTTATGCATTCAGTTTGGTTTCATGCGTGCCTCCTTGTCCTCATGTCACTTAAAACGGGAAAATATTTGCAGTTTTCTTCAAGTACAATTGATTATAACATGCCTTGAAATGCCAGAGAAATTGGCTTTCCTCTCAGACCATCCATGTTTTTACACCAAAGCACTTCCAGCACTGGTTTCTGCTGCCACAGCTGTTTTGCGGCCGAAAGAACAAGCTTTTTTTTTTTTAAGTATCAATAATAAAAAGTAATAAAGGTGTGACACAACCCAAAGCGCTTGGAGCTACTCCTAATAGAGAGCTACAGAGCAAGCAAAATCTTTTCCTGTAGTCCCGTCACACCATTAAAGGATCGGGTGTTCAAAGTGCTCTTTCCTGATTATTACCACCTTTAATACTGCTGGGGGTGGGGAGAGAAGGAGGGAGAGAACGACGCGGGTGAGCACCAGTGATGTAGAGAGCATTAGGTCCTTAAGAGACTTACAAATAAAGCTGCCTCAACTTCGGCTTGAAGAGACACATCTCTTTTGTTTCAACTAAAATTTCACCTCCATTTGAACTAAATAATCCCCCCAACGAACTCGCCCAAACCCAACAAAACCCCAAAATCAACCTGTTTTGGCACGGAAAACTTTTTCAGCTGCACAGGAATAAAACCCGATCGCATTTGCGAAACACAACACCGCTGAACACATGACGGGGGCCCATCCTGACAATCTGAAGACCAAGCAAAGTGACTTTGGGGGGGGGAAACATCCTGGGGAAGGGCGGTGCCGCCCG
>NW_009909664.1:3692-73935 GCF_000696875.1 Nestor notabilis | reverse complement strand
TATATATATATATATATTTAAAAGTTAGTAAGACAAAGACATGTCTGAGGCAGGACCTTAGCCCATTCGAACAGTAGATCTCTTGTGTTGCAGAATTGCAGAACAAACAGGGATATTGTTCCCTACTATGTATTTTGCCTTACACAGGCACCATGAAACGAGCTTTCGGTCTTGTGGCATTTGCAGCATGTATGTGGAATTGTGCATTCAGTACAGAAATATTAGTGAGAAGGCATAGTGAAGAATGTGTGCTCAAAACCAACTCTGAACACACATGATAAATGCTCTCCTGTCAGACTCTCCTTGCAGCCCATCTGCTGGACTAGTGTGCTGCACACGCACTAGCTAGCTGGGCGCTTGCCCTCTGCTTAGATCCAGGCAGCAGGTGCTTTAGATGAGCAGTTTTTCAGTATTTCTTTCCTCACCTGATTGATTGCTTTGTTACCTTTCATCTGTGGAAGGCACACTGCGCCTGTGTATATTGTGAGAAGGGAATGATAGTTTGGGTTTGGGAAAAAAAGTTAGTGAGCAGCAAATACAGTTCTGAGCTGAAAGAAAGGTGTAAAAGATCAGAGTGGGAAAACCAGTTTGCAATGAGAAAGAAACAGGAAAGTGACCAAACTTATGTTCCAGAATGAGAGAACAGGACTAATATGAAGGAATAGAGTGAAAGCAGTAACTTCAACATTGTTCAGTCAATTTTGTATGATATTAGAGTGAAAAATAAGTGATAAAAAAGCTTACACAGATACAAGGAATAATGAATAATTTGTCTTCAAAATACCTTTCTATTCCAAAAGACTTAGTCTTCAGTATATACTGTAGTCATTGTATGATAATAGTGTCATTGGGCTTTTTTTTTTTCATGTTTTATTTTTAATTAGAATTTAAAACCTACACTTTTATTTATAGTTACAGAATTTTATTTCACCTTTCTCAAGATTATGGAAGGTTTGGCTTTGCCTACCTGAATTTTCATAAAGACACTGTAATATCCTTGACTTTGTGATACAGCTTCTTCTAGGTACCTTATGTCACTTTTTTTTTTTTTTTTGTTATGAGTGGCTAATCCTCTGCTAGGAATTCCTTTGGGGCTTTTTTCCCTTTTTTCCTGTTTTCTTCTTTTACATTCCTTAAGAATCTTTTTCTCATTCATCTCTTCCCTTCCTACCTTTTATTTGTTTGACCATTTCTCTTCTGTTCTGCTATCTCCTTTTCTAAATTTATAACTAGAGGAAGGTTAGAAGAGCACTCACTGACTAGGGTAGTGACAGTTTTTACTTTCTTTATCCTTGTCTTTTTAGTTCTTAAAAGTCTGCCTCTTGCAATTGACCACAAGCTAGTACTGAGCTGGAAGTTTTATTAGAGTACCTATTAAGATGCCAAGATCTTGTTTATAGCTGTTGGCCATTTATGTGGAACACACCAAAGTGCATGAAAACTCATTAATGATTTGAATGTGCATGTTCCATACTGAGGGACAAGTCACATTATGACATTTTCGCATCACCCTGAAAATGTGGATAAAATGGCTGAAACTTTTATTCATTGACAATTTATTCATAAAAGAACTGAGTGGAAGAAACTCAGAAGAGTGTGTCATTACAAACCTGAGTGGCACTGGAGAAGAGTGGAAAAAGTAATGAAATGAGGAGATTATAGTGCTGACTTCACAAGTGGGATTTCCACTTATACCTGCTCAAGTGAGCAAGTTTTTCCCCACCCAAGTTGAATTTAGCAGTAGCTCTCTGAACATGAGCTACAAAGAGCTCTGACAGGGTGTAATCTCATTCCCTGGCAGGTTGCCACTTGTCCTTGATACCATATTGTTTCTGTTCAGACCTCTGATGTCTTACCAGAAGAAATGTGTTGGAACATATGGCTGCCGCCGACATGCTGGAGAGCTTGAGCTCTTCTAGGCTGTAGTATTACAGCCTTTTCGCCATTTGATTACCAATGAGTTGCCGCATGTTCTCTGTCCTTGGGAGCATTTTAAAAAGAAACCTTCAGATTTCTCCTCTTTAAAAAGCAGTCAGTAAACAGGACCAAAAAAACAATGAGAATTATAAAATAAACTTCAATGTCTCTGAGCAAGAATTTTGTAGTGGTCTTCAGGAGGAAAAAATTAAGGGAGAAAGACTTTACTCTGCCTGATGTTTAAAAAAGCTTTGATGATTTCAGGAGTAGATAAAGCAATTCTCATGTGCTGCACTATACCACGACAACATGAAAGGCATTCCTCTGGGGAAATTATGAATGTTTTGACCTATCTTTGTATTTTAGAGTCAAAGTATAGCCTTTGAGTTAGAAACAATTTTTTGTTGTGACTGTTGGATTTGAGTGGTTTAGAAAATTCTGATGTTACTGGAAGTCCTCCAGAAAGAATATGTTATTTTTCTGGATATTGATGGTGTGTCTCGGATCTTACACCAATCATTTACAGCTTTGGAGGGTTGTTTTTTAATTATTCTTGATAGTATTTAAAATTCAGAAGTTTTTATAAAACTGTATCTTTATAAAAGTACATGTTTCTATATGTAAATTATTATTTTGTGAATATTCAGATATTTTTACAAAGTATCATTTCTAATCTAGTTCACTATTAAAATATATTTAATTTTTGATTTGTTCCTTCTGATGTGGGTTTAACATGTGTCTTAAATTCTTCAGAAATATTTAGACACATAGCAATATAACTGCATGAAGGTCATCTAACCTCAACTGATGCAGTTCACTGAGGCCTGCTTAAGTCTACTGAGATCACCCTTTATATAAATGTAAGAACATAGAAATATGTTCTTAAACACTTCCCAGGTAGGACACTAACATATAATCATATAATCATAGAATAGTTTTGATTGGAAGGGACCTTCAGAGATCATCTACTTCAACCCCCCTGCAATGAGCAGGGACATCTTCAACTAGATCAGGTTGCCCAGAATCACATCCAGTGTGGCCTTGAATGCCTCCGGGGATGGTGCATTGTGGGAGACAATGGAAACTATATGATTATTGCCAAAGAGAAGTAACTGCGTGGCTGGAGAAGAAAGAGTTAAAGAAGAAACAAAGTGCAATCAAACAGAGCAACCCAGCTGGCTGAAGAGGAGAGAGCATAAGATACCAAGACACCTGGCTGAGGAGGAGAGAGCATAAGGATAAGAGACTGGCTATTCTGGGACTGGTTGTGAGAAAGCGAGCAGTGTTAAAAAAACTAACTATAAGTCAGGAACTAAACATGATAGGCTACAAATAGAATGGTATAAAAGCTAAAGCAATAGGCTAAAAGTAACTGTTCTTAGAATGGTATAAAAAGTTAGAGCAATAGGCAATAAGGTGATTCACTGCATGAAGATGCTCTGGATCCGTGCCTTCATCCCCTCAGTGCATCCACCACTTCTCTGGGCAACCTCTTCCAGTATTTCACCACTCTTATTGTAAAAAATTTCTTCCTCATGTCCAGCCTGAATCTCCTCTCTTTTAATTTAAAACCATTACCTCTCATTCTTTTGCAACTGGCCCTTCAAAAAACCTGTCCCCATCTTTCTTACAGGCCTCTTTCATGTACTGAAATGCTGAAAGAAGGTCTCCCTGGAGTCTTCTCTTCTCCAGGCTGAATGACCCCAACTCTCTCAGCCTGTGTTCTAACCCTATTGTTTGATATCATGTAGTTTTTCCACTGTATGTATAGCTGCAAAGCCTGTTTCTAACATGTGAGTGAAATAACCTTGCTGCAAATTAAATCCTGTTCCTCATATCTGTTCCCTGCAGTCCCATCAGACATGAGGAGAAGCTCATAACCACATTCCTGATAGAGATTTTCTTGAATACTGGAAGTTTGTTACCTTATTTTTCTCTGTATTTTTTTCTGTTTTCTCCAGCTTGATTGTGTTTCCAGCATGTGCTGGTTTCGTGCTTTCCCCGACCTCTGTAGATTGTTGATACCTTAACTTAAAACTTATGCCCCAAACTAAAGATGATATTCAAGGTAAGGTGTGACCGTATAGAATATGCTTCAGAATGGGTTTTTTAGATCCCTTTAGCTTCATCTAAGCATGATGATCAGCATACCACCTGTACCTTGTCTTCTGAAAACTGTATCTGTAAAAGTAACCACATCTTAGGCTATGCATTGGCTAAATAAGAAGTGTTGACCTTTCTCTTGTCCTTTCCTTAAATAAGCAATGAGGATTCTGTCTGTGTATTATCACTTCCTCGATAAGAGACGATCATCACATATGTTCACTGCTATTTGACTTGATAGAGGAAGTTCTTAACATTAACTCTTGGAAAAATCAGTCTTGTGCAGACCTCACAAGATCACTTAGTTCATGGTTGCAGGATCAGTTCCTGTTATTCCAGGTAAATTTTTGCTTAAGTTCCTTCTAGAAACTTCCGTTGACAGACATCCCATACCGTTATTAGAAAGTCAATTTCAGGATTAACCAAGGTTCTTTACACTCCCTTTTTATTCCCTTCCTCTCTCATGCTGCAGTTTAATATTGGTATTTTCCCAATCCACTATGGAGACAAGGAACATCTCTTTGCATAAAACACCATGTTTTTCCTTGGTCTTTTCTTAAAGTAGTGAAAAAGGCTTAAATTTAAGGATTGATAAACTCAAAGGACCTTGTAATCATTCTGTTCCTGCTGGCCTAAGTGACTTTGTTAATGCTTTCTGATCTACATTGACTATAGCATCTTAAGAAGAAAGGCAAAACCTGATTTTGGGACCTAGCTGCTCTCCGCTGTAGGCTCATATAAAAAAAACTATAAAAATGGGGAGGTTGTGTACCCCTCACTGCTTCCAGACTCTGCATTTCTACTTGGTATTTTCACATACTCTATAATCAGATTATATCTAGGCTATGTACAGCTATCCCATGTCAGAAATTAAAGAGTAAAACATGCTCCTACAGTGGTTTGTGATGGGATTTGGTTTTTGGTTTGTTTGATTTTGTGAGTGGGAGGTGTTAAATCTCTTGATGGCTATTATGCAACAGTTGTTTTATTAGGTCTAGAGCATTGAATATCTATAACTAGTAGAGGACTTTTCTAGAAGAATTAAGGAACAACTGTTACATTTTTGTCATTCATTTTATGTCACTAAATTCTGTCTTTGAAGAATGCTCTGTAAGTTTGCATGTTTTTAAAATGAGAAGGTCAGCCATCACTCAAAAGGCACGTTGAAAAAGATGTAGGCTGAATGTATGTTACATTTTTTGCTAAGTTAGGTTTGATTTATTCTTTCAAACTCAAATGAGTTTTGCATTGTCATTTGTCCACTAAGCATATGGTATGAGCCCGGTACTCAGTGGGTTGTATTTCATTTTAGTTACATTGAGGGAAATCTAAATCTCTGCTCAGATATAGCTACTTGTCACAGACTTATGTAGCTTAGTAAACCTGGGGTGTATTCACTGTAAGCATTGTGCTGGTGCAGTCCAGAATTCTGGATTCAAGCTTGTTTTGCTGGCTCAGTATTCTTGGTGATTTGTGTCCTGGCAGCTCTCGCCAAACAAAATTAGAAAATTAGGTCATGAACAGGCCTTATGATGAAATATATTGTTGTGTCTGGAACAAAGAAGGTTTTCATGCCAAAAACATGTTTAAACACTATTGCCCTGGTAGTTGCCCATGTAAAACTGGAAGATGCTTGTAATGCATTTGACCTACTGTGAAGGCTTAGTCCTGGATTAGGACCAAACTCCCACCCAGCTGCTTACTCACTCCCTTCACCCAGTGGAGAAATATTACCTCCTAGAACAAATAACATTTTACTTTTTCATTTAGGGGATTCAAACGTAACAAATAACTGACTAGCTACTGGCCTGAACAAGTAGAAATGGTGGTATTTTCACCCAATGAGTTTATGGTAGAAAGAATTTCCTTTCATGTGTTTTTTCACAGCACAGTATAAGTTTGTGTTGCTTTTATGTGGGAAAGAGGAAAACCTTGTCTGATTATGAAGGTATGCTTGTTTCTGTGCTTGAAAACTGAGCAATAATAAATTCTTGTTTTTCTGCAATGTACAAGTTACAGGTTGATCTGGAGGGTTTCATGCTTTCATCATGTAAATCTATTTGAAGTTGTGGGCATACTGCTAGCAGTGGGATGGGTATTACTGGTATTTTCTTCAGCAGTATCATTGCTAATACTCATATTAGGACTCACTACTGTCTATAAAACACTCTCTAGCTTATTTTTTAAGGTTCCATTTAACTGTTTTTAATAGCTTAAGCTAATTGTTGTTAATAAGTCAACCTGATTTATGAAGCTCTGTTCTTAATGAGTCGGACTTCTATTTTGCACTGAAAGGCTTTTGCCTTTTCTGGAAGGCAGAGCAAGACCTCATTTTTTCTTGTTTGTTATTTTAGTTCATTTAACTAATTGAAACTTCCATATCAAGACTGGTTTTTGGCTGAGAGCCTTTAGACAGTACACTGAAATAGGCAGCGCTTGCATCTCCAGCATGCATTGTTAGAGCATGTTGTCATCTACTGCCAGGATCTGCAGAGAGCCACTGCTGGTCATTCCTGCGGAGCTGCCTGCCAAGATGAATGAAATGGTGAGGGAGGAGAGCTCTGTGTGACAGATGTTTAAAAAAGCAAAGTAACAGTAGGATTATGGGAGCTTAACTAAGCGGGCCCTATCCTGTGTCATACAGCTGGCAGATGTACTTAATGTCACGGACATACAGAATGTAGGGTGGGAGGTTGTTACATGTTCTTTAAGCCACTTCAGTGATCCATGCGAATTCCTGCTCCTTGCTCTGAAACTACTTTGTACCTGAAAGTAGAGCACTGAAAACCATCTGGGATAAACTGCTATTTATCTGTTGCATAAGGAAATATCTAAGGGAACTGTATATGCCACAAATGTGTGGGGTTTGTGTTTATTGATTTTCACATAAATGATGGGTATCATGCTTATCATGTATTTGACAGGAAAGCTGATCTGATTATCTATGGATTTAAGATAGAGTTAAAAAAAAACACATAGAATCAATCTGGTTCTTCTTACAGTGATGCTATATATAATGTATTGTAATTTTACAGCTAAAGTACTGTAATTGCAAAGCTCCTATATGTATATTTTTAGATTTAAGATTCTGGGGGCTCTTTAAAAGAGGGTCATGTGTATTTTTTTTTCCCTTTGAGATTTGAATCTCTGGTACCTAATGATACTACCATAAAATCTGCAGCTCTTGCTCTATGTTTTCTCACCACATTTAGATGTATTGCTATCATCAAACACTTCTGGTAGGCTTGGATTGTGTAGTAAAGTGAAAAGAATACGAAGGTGAGAGGGTTTAGGATAAAACCTAGCCTTTTAGAGTCTGAAATCTAATCAACACGGAAAAGCATCCGATTACATGAAGATTAGATTTCCTTGAAACAAATCTGAATGAAACAGTCAAACTAATGACTGTTTTTAATGGGATTTTAAAGTAACCAGTGCAGAAAAATAAAATAACCATTGGAGGGGGGGGAAGGGTAGATGACACAGCATTTGTTTATTTGTTGCCATGGTCTCTGAAAAAGAAATAAAATATTTTAAAATGTGTGTTAGAGTACCTAAATGCCTTTGTCCTTGTTGGATACTGTCACCACTGAAAGTTAGATCCAGAGATCAGTTATCTTAATTTTTAAACCCAAGGAGATTTATTTACAAATTGTGGCTAGGGAGAACATTTGGTAGTAAATTCAGGCAGATGTTGCCCTAAATACTCTTGTGTTGTTTAAGTATAGGGTAAAACAAGAATGACAGATTTACCTTCAATCTTGAAAACTCTCTTGGAAATGGAAATAAGCTGAATAATATGACAACGTTTTCACCTCTTTCCAGAATGTATTTTTATTTTAATTTGATGTCATTGTTTGCTGTGAAGACTGTTCTAAACAAGCTTAATATCTCCTTTACTGTAACATGTATGGCTTTATTCAGAGATGTTTACATAATGTGCAGTAAACATTAATCTAGCTAAACAGTATTGTAGCCTCTTGTTGCCTTTTTCTTAATGATGGACTCCTTTGTCCTTGGCTCCTTTTTCTTTAACATTCTTACTTGTTCAATTCCTCTGATCTTTTCTCATTTTAAATTGTCAGAATCTTAAGTGTTCTCCACCTCTAATCTTAGGAGTCAAGTCAAGCTGAAAAATTGTAAAATATACTTTTTAGATGAATCAGTTATATACTCTTAAGTGTGCAGACAGAAATAGTGCTGTATTAGGCTCAGTTTCCTGTGTTTTGTCAGCTGTGATCCCTGCATAATAGCCACTGTTGACAGTTTATGGCATGTGTAATTTTTTTTACTTCTAGTGAATGCTCTCTGTAGTGTACGTATCAGCAGAAATTACTCCTCTGTAAGTTTCACAAACACTTACTAAAAATCCTTTTTAGATAGAACAGCTAGAATGTTAAGAGTTTTTTCTTGTGGTCATTTTGTGTGACCCTGATGAATATATTCCATGCATTTAATGAACATATTCCTGTCTTCTTGTAATTACAGTGCAATTTATTTTAAAAAAGAAATTGGCTAAATTGTCTTCTCCCAACAAATCTATGCAGCAAGCATTAACTGTATTTAAACAATTTATGATGGTTCATTTCTTTTTATTTTCTACGTAGCATATATCTGACTCTAATACTTCACTTTCTGAGCAAAAATGAGCTTTTATATGGTTATATCTTACTATTTTATAGTAGTCTGCATTTCACAATGAACTGTAAAACACAGGATAAGACTTCAGGACATAGCTACAGACTGTTTGACAGTATGCTTACAATAGTAGATTTCAGCCATGCGTTTCAGGCATTAGTGCAAAAATACGATGTCATCTGGTAATAAGATCTACAACTGTGAAATTACATAATTCACTGTAAAACCCCTGTTACACTATTTGGTTATTTTGGCTGCCGGCCTCAGCCAAGTTACATTCAGATAGAAGTAACTTTGTTCACTTCAGAGGTTTCACTGTTGCAGTCCACAAAATGCATGCTATCTTCGTGAAGGTGGAGGCTATTCTGTTTGCTGTTGACTTTATAATTCCCTGACCTGGATATTTTTTGATAGTTCTTCAGCAAAAAATAAGAGATAAGTATGCTTGAGACCAGCTTGATGTTCTCAGTATTTTGTGTAACCTTGGTAGATTCTGTATGAAAGTGGGATAAGGAGAAGCTTTGCCTGGGACAACAAAGAGTGGTTTTAATTCAGGTGTTTTTTTTTTTTTTTAATAAGGACTTTAATGCATCTCTTAAAAAACACACACACACCAAAAAAAAAAAAAAAAAGAAAAGAAAAGAAAAATACTATGCCATTATGCATGCCATTGAAATAGTAGTGTGGTAAGACCTTACTTTTTTAATTAACAATTTTGTGAAATATTTTTCATTATTAGATTGTATCATTACTGTCATAGACTGGCACAGCTGTTTTGGACTTGCCAGATAACTTTCTTATATGTTGCTGCTGATTTCCTCTCTGCACATCCATAAGAAGATTGTCTAGCTTTGTCCTTGTTTTGTGGGATGACACTAGGGAACCATGTGCCCTGCAGCTTTCTCAGATCAAATTCATTTCAAAGTCTGGGTAAGATGAAGGAAATGGCTTGAATGTAGCTTGCTTTGTACTCTCCTTCAGAAGGGTTCTGCAAGCCCACACATTGGCAACTGTAGGTCCCTGTTTGCTGCTTCATCATGGATCATACTTCTTCCATAACTTGTTTCTACAGATTCATTCTGGAACCAGATTGACATCTTTAAGTTTAATAATCCACTATTAGTTGTAATTTTTTGAAGAAAAATTAATTGGAGTTAAAAGTGAAGAATGCAATTAGTGTTCATCAGAACTGCTCCATAAAGGCTGTCAGCCAGAGTCAGTTGCATCCCTTGATGAGATTCAGGTTTGCTTAATAAAGGTAAATTGTGTAGAACTAAGGATTTTTGTTAACTGTTTAATACTGCTTGTTATATTTTTTCTTAATAGTGTTCACTGTATGCTATGAAGAGAGTACATGTTAAAGCCGTTAAGATACATATAACAATGTGTCAGCTCTTTAAAAATATTTGTCAACTACCGGTAGAGATCAGCAGCAGTTGTTTCTAGGAATTGCATTTTCTGCTAGACCTGACACAGATGGTGAAAGGCACAATTAGAAGATAGGTTAAAAGAGAGGATAAGTGATAGTAAATTTGACTAGTGTATGCTTTTAAGCAAGGCAAGTGGAGAGTAGGTGCTTCCCTAACATGGAAAGTAAAGAGTTCCTATAAAATGTGATAGGAGGATTTTTGTCCCTGAAAACAGCAGCATACAGAATTCAAGGGTCAGAGCAGAAGACACTAAACATGAGCTTACAGTGTGGCTGCTGGAGTTAGCCAGTTTGAAATCTTTGAAAATGAGGAAGTAGTAAATAGAAACTTCTACCAAGAAAGCCCATGAATGTCACCTGAGGATATATAGTTTTTTTTGCATTTTGAAAAATGTGACTAATTCAAAAGAGAACCAAAAAACTGTCCAGGAGTTAAAGTGTCAGGGGGAATGAACAAAGGAGTTCAGTGGTTTAACTTATAGGAAAGAGATGGAGACATGTCTGGATTACTTGAACACAGAAATGAAAAGAATACTGGTACTAAATGGTTCTTTTTCTTACCAAAATAAGCAAAACAAAAATAAATGGCTGAAAGGTGCAAGCAGATAAACTCAGAATGAAAACTTTACAATGTTAAAGGGAAGCCATTTATTTCCTGGATCAACAATGGGGGCACAAAGAAGATACTGTTCACTTTGATGCCTCAGATCAGGGCTTGCCTTTTGGAAAGCTACTTCCCTGCCCAAGATAATATATGGAATCTAATACCAGGTTTAACTATAAAGCATGTAAGTGCCTGTGGTTTGTAAGCTTGACTGTGTACTCTTAATGGATGTTCTGGTCTATTAGTCTGTCTGTTAGACCATGAAAATGAATGACCCTTTTTTAGCTTACTTGCTGCCAGGTTGCTCTTGGATGTGTTACTTAGTTAAATTGCATTTCTGGTATCTTCCTGCTGTGAACAGAAGAAAATGGAAAGGGCACAATGCCTCCAAAAATGGCGGCAGAGGAGGGAGAAGGAAAGCATGCATGATACTGTAGAAAATTAGAATACAGTGCTGGCACTACAGAGGAGTGAATTGAGAGGGAGTTTGGGACTGAAGCAGTTGGGTGCAGTGGTGGGGAGGTTGGTCACCTTACAAAGGAAAGAACATTTAAGAAATGGACTGAGTTCTTAGGAGAGGTAATTAAGAGTGTGGAGATAGCTACTGCTATTTTTGCTATGGAAGAATAAGCAGTGTAATACTTTTAACAACAACTGAAGGAGCATATTAGACAACTCATCTGTGTTACTGTAACTTTCTGGTGGGCTAAAATGGTATCATAAGATAATTAAAATCAATCAAAGGTCAAAACCTGTCAGCACAAAGGGGAAGAAATAAACAGATTGACACTTGAAACACATCGTAACTCTTCTTTGATCAGAATAAAGCAAATATTGCATGGAGAGATCTGAGACTTTGGGAGTAAGACCCAAACATGTAAGAGAAAACCTAGGGCAAGATCTGTCCTTTGGGTCTTATGTATGGCTGTGATCACCCAAATGGGCAGCAGCAACACAGTGGAGAGTTCCTCGGTTGCAGCAGTAAATCCTATTTTGTACCAGCACCTTTTTTTAAATGTGTTGCCCTGAGTTTATGGACAGCAGCTGAAATCTGTACTATGCTGTTCATTCTTTCCGCTTTGAGCTGCAAAGTGCTTACAAGAGGGAATGTGAAGATGCAGCGAGCAGCAAGGTTAAAAGTCAGTTAAAAAATATATTAAAAATTGAACAAATATAGAAGAGTTCAGCCTTTCTGTTCTACGTATGGTCCAAAACTGCTCAAAGCTAGTGCACTCACAGAAATATGAGAGGCATCCAGTGAGTGATCAAAATAGACCAAGTTAGCAGTAATGCTTTCAGTCAAAAAACCCAACCAACCAAAAACAAAACTAAACCCCCTAATCTGAAGTTTTTAAGAGCTCATTGTTCCAAATGAGAGTAAGTGCATTTCTAACTGCATTTGAATTAATTAGATAGCTTTATTTGTCACAGCATCTTTTTTCTTTGAAAAGCATTTTACCAGACTGAGGTCCAAATGATCTACAGTTCAGAAGATATACAATAGATGGTGCCAGACTAACAAGAAGTTAGTATATTCATTAAGCCACATAAAGAGTCCTGTCATTCCTTTCTCAAAACCACTAAAGAAAATAGGGAGATCATCCTCCCTAATTGCTAGATTTTCATACTGAGTTCATTTCATCTCAGGAGTTGTTCATTGGGTTTTTACCACATTAAGGAATAAATGTCAGTTTAAATACATCTGAAAGTGGAAACCTCTGGCTTCGCTTGTCTGTGCAGACAGTAGATCTGCAAGGAAATTGGTGGTCACCACTGTATGTACATTTTAATTAACCAGTCTTACATTTGCTGCTATTTCAAGCAATGCTTGGGAGCATTAAGACATCATGGTTGGGTTTGTAGGGAAATTCAAATTCCTGTAAGTATTCTTTCACTAACCATATGAAGAACTTTTATAAATTATATATTACGTATAAACTACTTCGCATATTAAATATAAAATTTTATATGAGGCAACAGATCTTTATGAAATACACGAAACGCTTTATATGTATGAATTCTGTAATTTGCTTCTCTTACCCACCCTGCAATATACAAAACCTCTCTTTTTCACATTCTGTGTATTGAAAGTTTATGTCTTTTCCATAACTTTTCCTTTAAAGGCTAGGCAATGCAATTTGTTATCTTTGGAATCGAGGAATAAACATGAAGGAGAAAAGGAAGGAGGTTTTGTTCACAATGTCTAAAGCTCTGTCAGCTCCTGCTGATCTCAATTACAGTTTTAAAAGGGGAAAGAAATTATATATTTACTAAAGATTCAGAATATCCAAGTGTCTGCAGTTAAAGGCAGAAAACACAGAAATGTCTTCCTGTGTCAATCCAATCTTTCTAAAGACAAAATTCTAGGCAGAGATGGTTTGATTTTCCTGTTATTTCTATGATTGAGATTCCACGAAAATCTCTTCTGGTACAATGACACAAACCTGTCTAACTTCTTCTGTATGAAATTGAGGCAACAAGGAGTGAAAGTGTTCTTTTATATGAGTGATGAAGTACTAACTATAATCACAGATGCTGGCAATTCAAATTTTGATATCTTTCTTCCAGAGTTACAGATTGTAATGGAAAACATGATGCTAAAGGTGCTATAGGTATATTTGAAAGATAAATACATAGCTGAAAAAGACAGGCCCAGCTATATTCTGAAAACGAAACATCTTCTCTAGCAAAACCAATGAGCTGTTTGGGGTATTTTTTGCACCTTACTCCATTTTCTAGGAGTGGGTTCGTGAATTCTTCTAAATGCTTTGAAGCATGTTTCCAGCTTCACCCATTGCTGTTTTCCTCCTGTGTTTCCATGTCCTTCTTGAGCCTAATTCTTCTGCTCGACTGAGAATAGCAAATATTTAATTGAGTTGTTTGGGTTTTTTGAGTTTATGTTCCAAATGTCTGTCTCTTTTGTTCACTTCTTGTTGACATTGCCTCTCTTCACTTCAGATTGCTGCCAGATACCTGGCTGCATGTTGCCTGTCAATATTCAGGCAAATAATGATAGTTTGAGAAGCCAGCAATAGAATTTGGTTATATTCTCCATCATTTAAGTATCATTGGTTAACCTAGATTTGAGGTCTGAAATAGTATTTTGTATACATCTTTGATGTTTAGCACTGTGTAGAGTCTGATGAAAGGTTTCATGAGACCCAGGAGCAGTTGGGGTTATTTAATAGTGATAAAAATTTATCCTTTTTTCTGGTTTGAAGACATGGAGGCTTGTTTCCTTATATTACTTCAGAAGATGGTAAAATGCTGAAGACCAAAATATTGGCTGAATTAACAGCCAATCATGGTCTTTGATAAAATTGGAAATATGTTGCACTGCTTCAAAATAATCCCTTTGTAGGTTTGATTGGTTCTGAGCCTTCTTTAAAGCTGTATTAGTAAGTTCATGG
Source organism: Nestor notabilis (assembly GCF_000696875.1). Classification (NCBI taxonomy): domain Eukaryota; kingdom Metazoa; phylum Chordata; class Aves; order Psittaciformes; family Psittacidae; genus Nestor; species Nestor notabilis. Next base: position 59,834 of record NW_009909664.1, on the reverse strand, counting down.
CACATTGTCAGACCGATTTTCTGCCTTTCAAATTACTGCTCTATATAGTAAAGAAAGCAGGCAAAAGGAGCAGTTTAATGATAATATATACCCAGGTCTTCTGTAAATACTGTGAATTAGTCGAGAGAGAGAGAATTAGAAATACATAAGCCGCAAGTATGAACAGTGAAAGAGAAAGTTGAACACTTCTGGTATACAGCAGAAATTATTCTTCTCCTTTCCTTTACCTATGTACTTGTTCTTCTTTCCATGCTCAGAATATTCAGCAGTGTTTGGTTGTTTTAAGTGATTTGCTAAAAGACCCAAATTTTAAGGCATTCTGGGTGGAAGCACTGGAATTCCACAAAGCTACCTCCATTTTATATTCCCCACGTACTCCTTATCCCTTTTCATACCACAAATTTTGCACGGGAAGGATGTTTTGATTTGGTGAACACCTTCTTATCCTAAAGACATCACAAGATACAAAAGCAAACAAAAGTTTAAACAAGACAAATTTAGACAGGAAGCAAGGAACAATCCTTGGTAATTAAGGCAATTAACTGTTGAAACAACTTATGAGTAGGTATGTAAGCTTTTTCTCTCCAGGTCTTTTCAAAAGACATGACTTAGTCAGAATTTATAGGGTTGTTTCAGGAATTTTAGCATAAAATATTGTAGAATGTGTAATACAGAAAGTCAAGGTAAATTGTCATATTGGTTCTTCCTGGCCTCAGTATCTGTGAACCTACAGGAGTCAGAGGTAGGGAGGAGCTGCATAAAACACTATTAGGTTATTCTAGGTACCATCTTAACAATTTTCAGAACAGTGGTTCCTGGATCTATTTCCACAGCTGCAGCATATACTCTCATATCTTTCCTTTGAGGTGCCCTGTGGCTGCATCTCAAAGTTTTTCAGCATCTTATTTGGAAGCCTGTGTCATTGCCTTGTTCTCACTCCGCTCCCAAGACTACTGGCAGCAATTGTGATTGCATGATAGTCACGGAAATTGTTACAGCTGGCCTTGGAACTGCATATAAAATCACAGGGAGAACTACCTAGGAGGGTGCACAAGAAAATGTCAAATCCACTGTTCCAAAAGAAGGCTGTTCTATTAAATATTGTCAGACAAACTGACCTAGAGAAAATGTATGAGTTTGGCTTATGCCAGCTGCTGTAAATGAACTGTGAAAGCACATCCAAGTATTTAGTATACTTCAAACCATTGGCTTGTAGAGCTTTTTACCACATTAGAAAAGTGTCATTAATTTCTGGTGATAATTGACAGATTTCCAGTGTTTTTAAACAGATCTTTCCTTAATACATTGCAAATGTCTTTTTAGTCTGAGTATGCTAATTCTGTTAGATTAAATGAGCTCAGAAATTCAGTTTTATTAGTGTGCTTCTGTCTCTGAAAAATACTAACCAGTCATACAGGGTTCAGATACAAAGACTTGTATCTGTCAAATAATTGCTACTTAAACCTCCTAAACACTTCATTAGAATGCAGAAAGGTGGGAAACCACTAAAACATTTGAAATACAAAGCTTTGAGGAAAGTTTTAATTTTTTCAGTCTTCTTTGTTTTCTTTAAGTGCAGAGCATTGTTTTGGGTTTTTTTTAATGAAAAAGAGTGCTCTTAGTTTTCTTTTGGAGATGGAGGGGGTGGAACTTCATTGAACTGAGCTGTGTTTTAATCTTCAATGAATATCCTTTCCCTTTCACTTCCACAGAAGAGGCCAGAAAGAAAAAGAGCACAATGGGGAAGAGAAGAACAGGAAAGGCAGGAAAAGGATACAGAAATAGAAGTTTTACATTCCTGGAACTAGTTTGGATTTAGCAGAAACACTTCCGTGAGCTTGAGCTCATGTAGGTCTTTGGGAGTCAGTCCAGTGACACCCAAACAGTATCATGGTGCATCTAGAGGTATATTTGCAGTCAGTGTCTGTTGTTGTTGATGTTATTTAGCCAATTTACTTAATACCTTTTGCAGTTGGCACTGCTCCATGCACGTACAACAAGGCTGAGACGACAGCCAAATTCTCTACCTCTTCTCAGACAGCAGCACATGGAGACGGGGAATGGGGGTTGTGGTCAGTTCATCACAAGTTGTCTCTGCCACTCTTTCTTCCCCAGGGGAGGATTCCTCACACTCTTCCCCTGCTCCAGCCTGGGTCCCTTCCATGGGGTGCACCCTTCAGGAACAGACTACTCCAGCATGGGTCCCCCTCTGAGGTCACAGGTCCTGCAGCAAACCTGCTCCAGTGTGGGCTCCTCTCTCCGCATGGCCAGGTTCTGCCAGAAGCCTGCTCCAGCACAAGCTTCCCATGGGATCACAGCCTCCTTTAGGCATCCCCCTGCTCTGCTGTGGGGTCCTCCACAGGCTTCAGGTGGAGATCTGCTCCATCATGGACTTCCATGGGCTGCAGGGGCACAGCCTGCCGCATCATGATCATCTTCACAAGCTGCAGGGGAATCTCTGCTCTAGCACCTGGAGCACCTCTTCCCCTCCTTCTTCACTCACCTTGGTGTCTGCAGGGCTGTTACTCTCACATATTCACTCCTCTCCTCCAGCTGCAGTTGTGCACCAGTTTTTCCCCCTTCTGAAATAAGTACTCCCAGAGGAGCTACCGCCTTGGCCAGGAGTTGGTCTGTCTTGGAGCCGTCTGGCGTAGGCTCTATTGGACATGGGGGAAATTTCCAGCACCTTCTAGCAGAAGCCACCCCTATAGACGCTCTGCTACCAAAAGCTTTCCATGCAAACCCAGTACAGCACAAGCTACAGTTCTGAAGTTTTTCCTTGGTGATAATTACAATGAAAGGGGTAATAATTTGCTTCACATAAACCCTGTGTTCTTAGTCAGTGGTGCACTATGATGTGTGCAATCTGCTGCTTCCTAGGGAAGGATCTTCTCAGTTGTTTCTCTTTCTAACAAAACACTTCAGCTGTCCTAAGGTGGTTAGCAAATTCTTATGTTTCACAGCAGCTCTGATATAAATTAAATGCACCTTCTGTTTACAAAGGATGGTAGTACATAGCTTTTGCCTTCTTACATCATTATCAGATTATGTGACTATTGCTAGGTCAAATGTAAAAGATTACTTTTTTTCGGGTACAATTTGATCCCATTTGTATCAGCCTGTTGAAAAGTTGCATGCATTCTTAAAATACTTTCAGAATTTAAATTGATACACATATTAGCCTGTGGCAATATTACCGCTTTTCTTCAGGCTTTGTACATCGTTTGCTAATACTAGAATGACACCATTGAAATGTAGTTATTTCTAGACAATTGCTCTTGGAAAGGAAATGATTTATGAGCCATAGTGATAAATGCTCACGATGTTGCACATTCCATTTGGCTGGAAACTTCTAATGTGTGTAGAAAAGCCGTGATTAAAAGAAACCTAAAAAAAAAAAGTACTGGAAAATATTTCATCTGTTAAAGCAACCATTCTAGTTTCACTAATCTGGGTGATCACTTAAGGAGCTAACTGCACCATTTCCCTGAATTTTAGGTATTCACATACATAATCTCCCAACTGTGAATCGTGAATTGAATCCATTATACTATTTCTTTACTGTTGCTGTGTTTCCTTATGACTGTTTAAGCACCTGTACCATTTAGACAGGGTTGTGTTGAAATCTTGAGGATGTTCATAACAGGACCCACATTATGCTTTATGACTTTACAAAAAAAAGGCATTTCCAAGGGGAAATTCTGCCAGTTTCTCTGCATGTGCAGAATTACATCAAAATCAGAATGGGTTTGTCCAAGTTTGAACTGGAAATGGTACTAATTGTGTCTTAATGTTTACGTTGAAAACTGACAGACTTTTCAGAGACCCTGAGATAGAGTTTGTGGATTTGCAGAGACAATTGTAATGCATTTCTGGGCAAGCTTTATGAAAAATGAAGTGAAATTGGGCATTGAATTAGTATATACATTATTTTGTCTCATCCACAGAGCAGGTTTTTACAGTTAACTGATAATGTATACAGCCTAGTAAAGGAAACTGCAGTTACAGTTCTTACTCTCTGCAGTTTGTTTGGTTATTTGTGATGTTTGTTTAATTTTGATGACATGTTCTATCTGTGCTGTCTTTAAAAGATGCATCACTTTCATAGGAAAATGAAGTTATTTGCATTCCTCACTATAGACAGTAATTAAATATACGGAGATGGATATCTTCCTAAAAAGGGAAATAAATCAGTAATTAAACTGCACAGATGAAATAGAGATAATTAAAATACATATAAAAATAGGCTTCAAAAGCCATAAAAAGAAAACCATCTGTTTTGAAAGAAAGTATAACCAAGTATAAAATCAGCTTAATTTGTAATTTTTTTCATAGCTCTAGAACATCTGTGCAAAGCACTTTGTAAGTGTAAGTGTTGGGGTTTTTTATCAGCAAAGATTTCATTCATACTAGTAGACAACTATAAATACATTACGCACAGTGCTGAGCCTACAAGTGTAGGTTGGATTGCTTCCATCAAAGGTTTGTCACAGGGGTGCTGCAGTTCTGCTTCAAGGCTTTATTAGTTCAGGCTCCTGTCTCCATGTTGCATCCTGGTTGAGGGTCATAGAGACAGTCACAATCTGTATGATCATTTATCAAACATAGGTACTATAGTAATAGGAGTGACAGAAAATTTTTGATAAAGCAGAATGATAAAGCAGAACACATCATGTAAACATGCCTGGAATTTGATCAAAGACATTTATTTTCTTTGCTTTGTCTTTTGCTTTAGTGAGTAGAAGGAAAACTTAATTCTGTATAAGAAACCCATGGTTGCCTCTGTTCTTACACAAAGAGTATGGTATTATTTAGTGTACCCTGGATAAATTGTGCTGCTGGTAGTTTTGGCCTTATAAGTCTTCCTAGAAAAGAGCTTAATTTTCTTTGCTTGTAATTTTGCTAGATTTGAACCACTTGGTCTGAAATTTTCTATGCCATGAATAGATTTATTTATGTTTTGTGAAAATACTCCACCAAAGCACACCAGTGCAGTAACTCAGGGGAGTGAAACAGAAACATCCTTGTATGGCAGGAAGGAGTGTGGAGGGGCACAAAAATACACAGGAATCTGGATAGGAAAGGAATAGGGGAATGGAGACTGCAACTGGTAGAGAAGCACTGGCCAGGACCAAGGCTTTAAGCAAAAATACACTAGAAGTGATCACAGCTATCAAAGGTGACAGATGCAGAAGACTGTAGATTTCAGAGCATGCATCTTTTGGAGCCAACAGCAGGAGTTCTCATTTTGACATTCCTTTTTGTTCAGCAGTAGCTAAAAGAAGAGTGATTTTATTTATTTTTTTTCTAATTGACCTTCATTAATTCAAAGGATGATGCCTGTGCCAAGGACCTAGGAAACCAAACTGTTTAAATTGTAGCAGCTAGGAGTCAGCCCTATTTTTGACCCAAGCTTGAACCTTTGTGCTTTGAACTCTCTGATCTTTGATCCTTTGAACTTTCTTGTGAAGTCCAAAATTGGATAAGAGCAATTATTTATGTGGTATGGGTGGGATTGCAGGTACTTATTTTTAATTTTTGTTTCTTGGCAAGGAACAGGAAAATTACATCCAGAATTTACTGAAGAATAGAGCATTGAAATCTCCTACACTCAGACACTGGAGGTCAGGCTTAATTCCATCCTTGCATCAATGTTTTTGAGTTTTTATAAGAGAAACGGTGTGTAGGGAGACATAATCCTGTTTATTAGCTTTACTAAATGAAAGTGCTCCTTGCTATGTGTGGTGCATCCAGGTTTTGCTTTTTCTTTGAAATCTTGCATGGAAAGGACTTTCAGGAAGGAAATTGCAGAAAAATCAGTAATTAGAATTCTGAATTTATTTTATACAAAAAAAATTAATGCAAAGGCTCATTTCATTATGTTTCAATGTGGGCATTTTAAAATTAGGGGTCAGTAGTCTTCAGACACCTATCTTGAAAAAGAACTGAGAGACAGATCATATGGCTACAGTTTCTTTAAGATGAATGAAAGAAAGAATAAAATTGTAAAATGGGAAAAGAGGTTTTTCAATGTGATTGAAATACAGAAAGGTGTTGATACAATTTACATGCTTCCTAATTATGTAAATACAAAAAGAACCTTTTGGCTAGATTGGGGGTTTTTCATTATTGTGGTGTTGAGCTGTTCTATGTCATCAGTGTAGCTGTAACTCAGACTGGTACTGATTGAAATACATTAACATACACCTTGCATAGCTAGGGTAATGATGTATGAAAAAGCTTAAATCTGAGTTACTAACAGCATTATTTTTCTTTTTACAAATAAATGAAATACAACATGTCTATTTGGTGAAAGAGGTCACTGCAATTCCAAATGGTGCCATAGCTGTATATTTAGACCTCTTTTTGATTCCCCAACCTCCTGCTGGTGTATCTGTAAGGAAAATTTGTTGATAGATGTTTTAAATATTGAAGAACCCAGATGACACTAAAAAGAACAAAACTGATTTCCAAAGTGAAGATTATTGAATCTTCTGCTTGCTTGCTGAAATCTTTCAGCAAACAATTGATCACTTCAGCATATTCACAATAGTGGTAGGAACAATAACTATGATAACATAGTTCTTAATATGTCATTAATTGATGTCTTTAATTCTTAGTGCATTTTAGCTGATTAGTAGGAAGTTCCACTACATTATTTCTTTCTTCTTTTTTGGATAAGATTTTTGAACTCCATATATGAATAAGGTAATTTGCACGTTAGAGTATATAGCTTTTCTCAGAAGGCAAAGTCTACTTGGGTTTGAAACAGATAGAGTAACATTTCAACCCATCCTTCTAAACCCTATATCTCAGTGCAAATTGTTTGTCAATACTTTTTCTGCCTTACCACTTGAATCCTCACATTGCACATCTGTTTTCAATCACAGTATAGGAAAAAAAAATTGTTGCCATATTTTTGAATGAACTTAATCGTATTATCTCTCTCTGAAGTCCTTTGTTCTTTTCCCCATTCTGTTCAGCATTGTAAACAAGCTTTGTCTGGTTTTACTCTTTATAGGAATTAGTAGGCACGGTTGTAACAGAAATAACAGCTTCCTGTAGGCATACCTCCAAGAAAACAAATGTAGTAACACTGTTAGGTGGGTTTCAAAGAATTTTATAATGTTTTTTCAAGCTGATCATAAAATGAAATTGTGTGCAAAAGAGTTTACCTTAGAATATGGTGTCACTATCATTATGACATAGAAATCTTGGCCACCTTGACAGAGGAGTAGTTTTCTTAAGATTGAGCCCATTAAAATAAATTTAATGTTATCTTACAGAAATAACCCCAGCTCTCTATAGTTCTGATCTCATTCCTTCAATGTATTATAACATTTTACAATAAGAGACAGGAGAAAATTAAAATGATCTATTGGATTTTATTTTGATTTTTACTCTTCTTTTTCTGTGCCCTTCTGCCCTATGTCATCTATTCAAAACACAAATCAAGCCAACCAATGATTTAATAAAAACAAGGGCCAACTAATTTCTGAATTATTTAGGTCAATTGTATTGGTAAAATCCAAAATCCTCTTTTTTTTTTCTGAATGGTTTTTACCAGGAATTTGCTCCACCTGAGTATTTCTCCAAATATATGAATCCCAGCCATTTGCTACCCTACTGCACTTTCCATTTGTCATCTTTTTTTTTCTCCTTTTTTCTTCCAAAATCTCAGTGGTAAGCATTCCTAGAACTATTTTCTGTATATTTGATTATGCTATGACAGATTCAGTGTAAAACACAATGATTTGATATGATGTTATATGATGTTATACAAGACATAGTGCATGTAGATTATGAATTCCTTAATGAGTTAGTCACCAAGCTGGGCATGCTTTTGTTATTTATATTAAAATTGCTAGGGTTTATTGCTGAAGAGCCAGTGAAAGAGCAGGTCATTTACTACCGGAAAAGAAATTAGTCTGAATTCTATGACTTGAATTAGAAAATGCCATTAGGATGGTAATACCACTTCTTTCATAATATAGCTCTTCAAGTGTGTATTAAAACCAGAAACATTTTCAACCATAAAGATATATAAAGCAGTATAAAATGGGTTTTAAATTACTACTCTCTAGCTGGAAGACTTTTTCTTATAACTAGTCAGCAGCACTTCCCAATTCAGCAATCCAGCAGTGGAGTATCTTATTAAGGTTATTTTATAATACTGAGAGGATGAAGACATATCCAGTCCCCAAGAAGCATATAACTCAGTAGGCTTCAATTTTGTTTACTTTTAGTGTAAGACTAATTCTCAATGATGTTGTAAGAGTATATTTATGTTAATTAATGCTATATTTTCATCCCATCCAGTCAGAAAACACAGCTATGCCTGTGGAAAGGTATAATGGCCATGTAATTATGATTTCTTCTGAGAAAAACATTGTAACAGGCATTCTACCATACTTATGTTATTTAATTGGATGTTTGGCTTAAGGACAGTCCATAATTTATCATGAACATTAATGTTAATAAAACCAGCTGGAAGGAAGCTATGCTTAATCTCCTTGACTATAGCATAAGAAGTAAAATCTTAATTTGAACATCTGTTTTTTTTCCCTTTCTAACAAAGCAAAGAAGGGGAAACTCGGTTGACAAGGAGATCATGCTGTTCACTTCCTCAGCTGAGTAATGACTCAGTGTAGTGCGAGTGCAGGAAAATTAAATCAAAAAAAGATTACATCTGTCCTATTGTGCACACTATCAGTATGCAGACTGACAAGCAGCTTTTTTGTCAAGAGAATGGAGAAGTATTAACAGAAAGTCTTACCATATTGATTTTGCCTGTTGGGTTTTTTTTGAGGATTCTGACTTTCCGGGTGCTCTACTTCAGTCTTTAATTCCCAGTGGTAACTTCTGGGAAGCCACCTTTAGGTCTACAGGCACCAGAACCAGGTTTCAGTCATTCCCAAATTTTGCAGAGATTGCTATAAATTCTATGTTTCATTTCATTGTAAGAAGGAAGTGTTTAATCAGCAGAGCTAGAAGAGAGCCTTCTTCCATACTAGGTAGGTCTTCTGATGCTTCTGTTTTCTTACTTAACATGAGAGTTGAAAATGGGACTTTGCAATGTATTTTAGTGTCCCCAAGATGTGCTTACCAACTTTAAAAAAATGTTCTTTTTTCCCCAGTCCACATTTATTGTTTTGTTGCCCAGAGATATTGAAAATCCTCTTTTCAGTATGTTAATGTGATACGATATGTGTGAAAGTGGTCAAGTTCTTATTTTTTACTAAATACATTTATCTGGGAAGAGTTATTAATATTGCATTTTGTAGGCTTGATCTTTTCATTGAGCTCATGCTGAGAGCCTACAATGGGCCATTATTGAACTACCAAATTGCTTTCTCCCCAAAGCAGCAAGGGTTCTCACTGCTCTTGTCCCTTATAATGTTGTCTTGGATGTTCTTATTATCTGTACATTTAATCCCTTTAGCTTCACGCTAACTTCAGAGCTTCAGTAATGTTAAGAAGCCTTGGCTCCCTTAGGTACTTTATCACACACAGACTTTTTACTTTTTTGCATTTTACATCTGGTGATTTTCTATTTCTTTGTCCTAGCAAAAAAGAAATGTCTGATTTCTGTTATCTATTATTTGTAAATTATTCCTGTGTTATTGTAGCTGCATGAACATATATTTCCTCTATAAAGTTAATGTTCCTAGTATTAGAAAAATCTGGCTAGAGGTAGGTTTAACTTTGAGTTATCTTTGTGGCTCTGCTCCCAGTACCAAACTCAGACACCTGCCCCTGCCTGGGAAGAACAGACCCTGCACCCAGGCAGGCAAAACCTCGGCATAATGGGAATACAAAGCACCACCACAAGTTGAGTGAGGAAAGAGGGGAACTTAGAGTTACCTGTGCAGAAAAAAACTCTGTAAATCTTTATCTTGGTGATATGGTGTCACATCTCACTGAACACTCTATTTACACCTGCATCCCGAAAGGTGATCCCGAAAGTGTAAGAAACTTCTGGACACAGCAGGGAAACCCTGTAAGATGGCCAAAGACAAGTGGAAGAAGAAAGATTTGCTGCCTCTTACCTCATGCAGATAGAAAGATTTGGCACCATGAGTGAGGCATTGCTCAGTGACTTGCTGTAATGATACAATTTATGCCTGTTTTTCAACTGTATAAGAAAGGTCAAGATTATTAGTGAACAATATTTCCTATTCTGGGCAGCCCTTTGTCATAGCTCTGTCTTAGAAACCATGTCCGTATAAATGTATATAAATAAATACATGGCTGAGTGCTTTAACACACTTTAGTGCTTGTGTCATCTAGCATTTGTCTGTTGAGCCTAAACATACTGAAATCATATGAAGTGGAGTAACGTTCGTGGTCTCATATAGAATCATAGAATGGGTTGAAAGGTTGAAAGAATCATAGAAAAGGTTGAAATATCATCTAGTTCCAATCCCTCTGCCATGGGCAGGGATGCTTCCCAGTAGACCAGGTTTGATCAAAGCTCCATGCAACCTGGTCTTGATCATTTCCAGGGATGGGACAACCACAGCTTCTCTGGACAACCTGTTCCAATGTCTCACCACCCTTACAGTGAAGTACTTCTTCCTAATCTCTAATCTAAATCTACCTTCTTCAAGTTGAAAGCCATCAGCCCTCATCCTGTCACTACTTACTCTTACAGAAGACCCTCTTTGGATTTCTTGTAGGCCCCCTTTAGCTACTGCAGACAGCTCTAAGGTCTCTCTGGAGCCTTTTCTTCTCTAGGCTGAACAAGCCCGACTCTCTCAGCTGGTCTTCACACAGGAGGTACTCCAGCCCTCTGATCATCTTCATGGCCCTCCTCTGGACTCCATTAAGCAGGTTCATGTCCTTCTTATGTTGAGGGTCCCAGAGCTGAATGCAACACTCCAAGTGGGGTCTCACAAAAGTAGAGTAGATGGGTAGAATCACCTTCCTTGACCTACTGGCCATGCTTCTCTTGATGCAGCCCAGCATACGGTTGGCTTTCTGCGTTGCAAGCGCACACTGCCAGCCCATGTTCCACTTCTTGCCAACCAACATCTCCAAGTCCTTCTTCTCAGGGCTGCTCTTAATCCAGTCTCTGTTCAGCCTGTATTTGTGCTTGGGATTGCCCTGATCCAGGTACAGGACCTTGCACTTGTTGAACTTCATGAGGTTTGCACAGGCCCACCTCCCGAGTCTGCCCATGTCCTTCTGGATGCATCCTTTCCCTCCAGAGTGTCAATCACACCACTCAGCTCGATGTCACAGTGCACTCAATCCCACTGTCCATGTCACCAACAAAGACGTTAAACAGCACTGGTCCCAGTACCAACCTCTGAAGAACACCACTCATCACTGATCTCCACTTGGACATCGAGCCATTGACCACAACTCTTTGAGTGCAATCATCCAGCCAGTTCCTTATCCACCGAGTGGCCCATTTTTCAAGTCCATGCCTTTTCAATTTAGAGACAAGGATGTTGAGCAGGATAGTGTTAAACACTCTGCACAAGTTCACATAGATGATGTCAGTTGCTCTTCCCTTATCCACCAATGTTGTAACCCTGTCGCAGAAGGCCACCACATTCGTCAGGCACAATATGCCTTTAGTGAAGACATGTTGGCTGTCACCAGTCACATCCTTATTTTCCATGTGCCCATGCAGAGTTTACAGAAGCATCTGCTTCATAATCTTGCCAGGTACTGAGGTGAGACTGATTGCTGAGAAAGTCCATGCTCTGCTGTTTTTATATTAACAATGTGTTCTCCCTTGTAAGTTTTAGTAACACACTAACTCTGATCTGTTTCTTTATCTAGTTTGCAAATTTCTGTCATCCTTCATCTCTTTTGATACGTCAGCTTTTGTCAATGTGTTGCATCCGTTACCATAAAACAGAAATCCAAACATCATGGCTTGAGGTCGGAGCAAGGAAACTGGTCAGATAAGATGTTCAAAAAGCTTCCAGACAGCTTTTTAGCTCTGTCAAAGTTTTCTTCCCCTCGAACCATGTTTATATTGTCCTTTTATGGTAGTTAGTTTTAAAAACATGTGATACCCCTATCTCACATTCTTGCCTCTATCCTTAGACCAGCACTGCGTAAAAGATTTAAATGACTTCTTATCTGATGCTGCATGCTGAGCGCAATTTAAAATGGATGCTCCAGACTGTATTCTTAGTCTCCATCTTTAAAGATACCACCAAGTATCACTCCTATGGTAAGCTTTTAAGTTTTTCAGTTACATACATCTCTTTACTTTGTGTGGGAAGTCTTTATCCAAATGAGGCTAATGGACTGGGGATTCAAAATACTTTAATACTTTGTGAAGTACCGCTAATTGTGAATAAACAAAGAAACATTTGAGACCAAATGTTTTCATGCACTGTTTTTCTTGTGTTTAGGCATTAATGTAAACAAATGTGTAATATATTCAGACAGTTGATTTGTTTGATTGATGATGAATCTAAAAACAGAATTCATGGGTAGTTAATGGAAGTTACGATGCTGTTCTTCATACATCATTTCAACATTATCTGATAGTTCTGTAATATAAATCTGAACTTAATTGGCTATGCAAGCAATTATTGAATTTTATTCTAATAATTAAAGTCTTCAAAAGCTTCTTTAAAGGGTAAAATGAGCAGTTTTCTGAAATGTATTTGTAGAAGAATGATGACTTATTAAGATTTAAAAAAAAGAAAATTGTAGTTGGTGAGTGGTAAAGAAGAAAACAAGCTACATTACTCTTGTGGCTCATGAGAAATAAAATTTTAGATGCATAATTATGGATTGTGTTGAAATACAGATAGAGTTATGGGGGTGTTTTCAGCCAATCTCATTTTTTCCTGAGGACCTCAATGGTTTTTTAAATATCTTTTCTCATTTCAGTGCTTGAGGTATTTTCTTATTACTGATTTGATTTGCTATTATGAGTTATGAATATTTTCAGATATGAAAACACTTTATACTGAGGAGAAAATACCTTTAGAAATAACCAGGCCAGCAACAGTGATGGCAAATGGAGCATTCTGTTACATTTCTTCCCTTGCAGATCATTTGGTTTGTTCAGAGATCTGAACACACTGTGTGTTGAGAAACTCACCAAACTCCCTTCTGTTTGCTTCCAGTCACAGAGGATAGCAAACTGTAATCTCCTGGCATTTCAGCCAGGGCCCAGCAGTCCCAGGCCTCTTTCGGGTTGATCTGTCTAGCAATCCTTCAGTATTAGAAAAGCTGTCTGTTTCATGAGCCTAGTGCTTATTTCTCACAGTCCCTTGTAGATAAATTCCCTAGTTCCAACTGTGTGAGCATTCCTGTTATGGCTTAGCTTTCCACTGGGAGGAGATTGGTGTAGACAAAACTTAAGTTGCAGTGTTGTTAGGAGCATACCATTAGTGTTCATCTGTTGACATAATAAAGAATACACATTTTCTGACAAAGCAAGCCCTATGTGCAGTTTTCTGCCTTATTATCTTTATTGTTCAGAGCATTTTATTAGCAGAGATCTGCTGGTGCACTGCATTCTGCTATGTGGGGCAAGATATGTTTTCTGCTCAGGAAATTCCTTCCAGTACACCAGGCTTTCCTAGCTCTAGTTTGGCCGTGTAAGTGAATTGGTCCTCACTACTTCCCAGGTTAGGTTGGCATCCCATCCTTGTCCTCTTGTGATGCTTTATTGTTTGACTTTGGTTTTGACTTTTTAAAAAGTCTCTTTCTTACTAGCTTCTGCTCAGGCAATACTTTAGCAGCTCTACTTTGACCAGAATATAAGTATTGAGTATTCAGTGTTAAGCTGAGTATTCCCATATGCTGTTTATCTGATAGGTGTGCACACAGTCTTGTTAGCAAAAAAGAAATATCATATTCTTCATATGTTATACAGCCCTCTTCATGGTATTAAGAAAAAAAGGATAAATGAACAAAGGAAGTAGAATGTCTTTAAAGCTAACTTACTCCAAAAAATTTTGAATCATGCTGTATGCTTGACTCTGCATATGTGCATACCATAGGTCATATATTAACAAGTTAAAAATACTCTGATTTGTCAGCGTTTCCAGTATCTGAAAGCTTATTTTTTTGTGAAAGGCTGTTGGAGGATTCCAGGTGCAGATTCCCTAATACTGATAGTACTTTAGAAATTCCTGCCCTATGTCCTTCCTCACATTCTCTAATATCAGAATACTTACTAATATAGAATTGTAGGGTCATAGAAAAATTTAAGTTAAAGAAATCTTGGGGATCACCTGGTCCCGACCCTTGCTCTTCAAGCAGGATCAGCTTCAAGGTTGAAGAGCAAAGTTGCATCAAGTTGCACTGGATTAATATTACCCAACAAGTTCCCAAAACTCTTTTTCTTTACAGAAACCAAGTGTGTGAGGGTGATAGAAGGGTGCAGTAGAATGCCTGTTGTTGTGCAATGGCAGTTAATATTAATTATCTGTTAATAAATAACTATGACACTAAGCTTAAATAGAGAACTCTTATAGTTAAAATAAAGATGTTCCTAATATTTGTTTTAACATTTATGGAAACTGAAGTGCTGTTTCCAAATAACTGTGGACTTTGAGGAGCAAAGGGCTCTATGAATTTTCTGTCTTTTGTATCAAAATGGATTCTCCAGAACATTAGGTAAAACTGAGGGTAAAAAGCAATAAAAACATCTTTAAAAATATTTTTTGCTTTCATTTTAGCCTCAAACAGTAATACCTAAAACAGTAAAGACTCCTAAAACACAATCAAAGAAGATGAAGAAAAACCTTCTGTCTCCCAGTAATTGACTAAACTGATACACAATACCTCAGAGTATTTCCCTTTTGTGGGCAATAATGATAAATATATTATGAATATTAAATGAAAATTATTGCTTTCACTTCGAATTTTTCGTTTAGCCAGAAATATGACCAAGTAGTAAGACAGAGAAGCATTTCTACATTGATAAAATTTACCTCAGCACTTAGATCTCAGGGTTTGTAGACATGAAGCTTGGGGGGGGGTTAATTTTTTTCCAGATTAATCAGATATGATAATGGCTTTCTCTCAGTGTTTTCTTCAGAATTTGAATTGTTGAATTACTTCAAAAGTAAGGATACTTATGACTGAATCAGTTAAGGAAGACCTTTCAAGCTTCTGCAGACCAATGTACAATGTAGATTTTCTGTCATGGATAAGAGATAAAGCAAGGTACAGGCATGCGGATACTTCAGTTACATTTATTTTCCAATGGAATTCATAAATCCCAGGGAACCTGTTGAGTCAGACTGGTTTTGGTTGCAGAGATGCTCATCTCCCAGTAGGTACAATTGTGTCTTGTAAAATATCACCACAGTATAAGGATTTTTCATGAGCAAGGAGCCTCATACTGTTTATAGTGTTGTTATTGGGGTGGGGGCATAAGGGGAGCTGCTTTCTCTTGATGTATAAGATTATTCTCTCCCACTGTGTTAAGATTACTTACTCAGAGTACTTGAAGCATAAAGGCTATAGAAACATTAACTTTTTGTACTGCTTCATAAAACAGGCAAAGAAAATCTTCCCATTCTTCATTCAGTGGTGGAGATTTCATGCATTGCATGTGGCAGGATTGTGAGTGGGGGGAATTACTTTCTCACGTCAGGCACTGTGGCAAGACTACAGGTCATGTGCTGAGACTCTGTCCGTATATTAGCTTTTATGATAGGAACGAAGTTATGGCGTGAAGCACAGCCAGATAGCACAGCCTCGGGCCTGTTACAGGATGTTAATTCCCTGGCCCCAGTCACAGTTGTTTAACATGAAACAGGGATGGATGGACAAAGGCTTGCAAACACATCATACAAGAAAATTGGTCTCTGAAAGCGAAGAACAGAAAGAATGCAATAGAGCTGTTTTCTGGAGGAATAGCTCTAGCCATCTATCTATGAAATGCTGTCCTGTGCACCTTCATACAATCATAGAACTACTCTGTGGTGTAACACTGAAAAGCTTCAGCCTTCTCATTGCATGGTTTCTGGTACTGGCAGATCTTTTTTAACTTGATTTGGTCCCACATATTTGATAAAGATGAAGGTTCAGAATTGTGTGAAATTGCCTGATGTGTCTTTCATAAATATTCTGACCGATGCAGAACAAAATCTTGTTTTCCTTTTCTGTGGAAGATTCACACTGATGTTTCATAATATCTCCATTTCACCTTCTGTCTGCTAATATTCTTATGGTTTCCTTACTTGTCAGTCATTTCCAGTGTAAAAAGTCATCTTTCCTGCATTCTTTTTGTCACGTGCCTCTTAAAACCACAGGTGTAGGATTATGTACATTGTGTTATTATAACAACTGAATTTCTGCAGGGTTGCTTCTCCAAGTTCTCTGGCTCTTCTCCTCTTGTCTCTTCATGATGTCCTTAAGTTTGTGTCATGAGCAGTGTCCCAGACTTTGTGCCAATGTCACTTGGTATGATATTGTTCCTCAGGAACTTCTGTAATGACTCCCATCCAAACTGACAGTTGCCCACTTAAACATAGCTGGTTATTGCTTCTATGTTACCCAGTTTATATGCATTTCATATTTCCAGTCTTAATCCTTATCTGCTCTAGGCTGAAAGTTTTTCTTATGGCACCATTGCAAAAGACTTGTTGGAATCTGTTTTCTTTTCCAGAAACTTAAGATCACCCATAGCTTAGTGCTGCATTTTAGTACACGTTAGTGAGAACATCCTAATGTGCCTGTAGTTATCTGAAGTTTTAATTTTATTTTTTTTTAACTCATCCTTCAGTCAGGGTACTCATCTTGCAGCTATTCAGCCAAACAGTATCATCTCAAACACAGTAGGTTTTTAGATGTGTTTTTCATATCCATGAAATGCCCTTTGTAGTCTCTGGAAATAGTGAATAGGTCTTCATCTTCAGGAGACCTAAAGTCTAAGACCAGGAATATTTCCTGTTCCTCTTATCTCTAAATTTATTAAAAGTCCAATTTAGGTAAAATGGTCAACAGTTTAGATTTAGGAAGAGCTAGAGTGAGGGAATGATTAAGTTCCATGCCTTTTCTGTTAAATGAGAGAAATTGTTCTTAAACAATGCTCAAAGAAAAAATGTGTTAATTTAAAAAGCACCATTTGCATTCAATCTTTTAATATGTGGTAGTCTTGCAATAATAAAGTAGTTGGTTTTGGCTCTTATGTATATTATAATAAGAACTTTCCTTTTTTATTACATCAGTAAATCACAGAGATTACAATGATTTCAGAGGTTGCAATGCAAATTACATTGTGCTTACGTATTACCTATTGCATTTCTCTGCCATGATAATAAAGCATTGCCTTTATTATAATTCGTTTCTTCTATTTTTTTCTTTTTTTTATTCCTGCTTACAGTTTACAATTCCTCAGAGCACCATTGGATTATTCACATTTCTTACCAACTTCTAGTTTCAGGTGGAGTCCTTGCCAACTCTTGCATTAGTTATGCTGTAAGAATTGTATAGAAGACAGCAAACTTTTCAGGAAAGTCATGAAGTCATGTAACATGAAAAAATAATATGTTGTGCCTTTATGTATTATGTTGAATTGAAGACAACTTCTCCCTTTTACTGCTTTCAGTGAATGTGAAGTGGTTGTATCATGTCACTATAAACGCTCATGTGACAAAATATCCTCTCTGCAATAATCAGTAGAAGAAGCTGAGGCAGGTCTGTAAGACAATAAAGACATACTGTGTTATAGCCTCAGCTGGGGCTTCAGGTTCTGCAGTAGAGAAATGTTGTGAGAAAGTATACCTTTGTATTTAACACAGCAATGATGCGAGTCATCCACTATGCTGTTGGCTCGCTCTTTGAAGCTGTACAAAATTTTACCATCAGCAGCTTGCTGTGCCAGTAAGTTCTGTGGCTGAGCTACATACTTCCTTTCTGGTTTTGAATCTTGAGAGCATTGTTGCGTGTGTCGTAGTTCTTTATGTGAGATGTTGGCTATTCCTATGTATTTCTCTTATGGTGCTACTGACTTCATAGATCTCAGGGTTGGCCCTCTTTGGTTTACTCCCTTTCTCCCTAGTTATCTCTACATCTAATGATCTACATGTGTGATCATCCGGTGGCCTTAGTACCTTTCTATTTGTATGTTATTAATTTCAGATGGAACATCATGATACTGACAAGGAACCTGCCCACAGCCTTCAAGTTTCAGGTGCACTAGGAAGAGAACCATATAATGATGTTTCAGATTCACTCTAGAGTTGTGCGCATACTATTTGTTTTTCCTTTCATCACTACTGAACATCAATATGACATTTGCACAGAACTGCCTACTGTGTGACTAGGTTTTTTTCCCAAAGTTCTAACAGATTGCACACAGTCTGACATTCTTCAGGTATAATTAGGAATGCCTTCTTAACATGTGCTTTGCATTTGTCTGTGCAGAATTTAATCTGCCATTTTATTAACTTGCCATTCAAAAAAACATGAGAACTTTTGCAGACTCAATAATTCTAATTTATATTCAGTAGATCTTGCCACCTTCCAGATCACCTCCTTTCCCAAATTACTTATGAATGCATTGACCAGTTCGTGCCCTTGCACAGATCCATTCTCCAAGAAACTTCATCGTCTTTCCCTTTGCCTCCTAAGCTTGACCACCTTGTTTAGAAATTTCAAAGTTAGGATCACATTGAACTGCTTTAATCTAGTTCTTAATAATTTGAGCTGCAAAAAGACATTTTTGTCATTCTGTATTGGAAATAAATTTCTGTGGCATCAAGATTAAAACCTTCTATCCTCAGGATTAGTTTATCATGCCAATGTCATATCTGTTCTGAACTGTTTTCTCTGTATATAAATCTATTAAAATTGTGCAGTAACATAATTTAAAATGGATTAGTGCAGGTTTGTATATGTGTGATAATATTGTATTACCCAGTTGATTCAATTTTATTTTTTTTCATTGCTGTTTTAATCTGTTGCTGATTATCAAAAGCAAAATCATTAGTATAATGGAGTACCTCTTGCTATGATTTCAGCGGAGCATATCTAATAAACCAAGGCATCTGAAATTAGAATGTAATAAAAATGTAGTATTTATGTTAATAGACTATTCTTGTTAAATGGGGACTGCTAATGAACCTGCTATGAAGCTAAGCTTGTAGTAAGTCAAGGGTTACTGAAGAATTTGCACAATAAGAAGGCAGCATTTAGTTCTACAGTGTGTCCTGGTTTCAGCTGTAATAGTTATTCTTTTTTCCTTCCTTGGTGCAGTGCTGTGCTTTGGCTTTAGACTGAGAACAATTTTGATAACACATCAATGTTTTATTTGCTGCTCAGTAGGCTTACCCCAATCAAGGACTTTTCAGTCTCTCATGCTCTGCCAGTGAGGAGGGCCATAAGAAGCCAGGAGGAAGCAGAGACAGGATACCTGACCCATACCACAGCATGTCATGTCTGGTATATAAACTGGGAGGAGTTACCCAGAAGGGAGTGGTCACTGCTCAGGTGTTGAGCAATTGTATTGTGTGTCACTTGTGTTTATTGGTTTTTGGGGGTTTTTCCTTTTCCATTTTGGTTTTATATTCTCCCCCTTGTTGGTTCCCTTATCATTATTATTAGAATTAGTATATTGTACATTAGCTATTAAACCCATAGGGTTTACATTGTTCTGATTCTCCTCCCCATTCTGCCTGGGGGGAGGGAAGTAGAGGTGGGGGTAGTAAGCAAGGGGCTGCTTCCATTGTACTGAGTTACCACCTGAGTTTAAACCACAACACAATGATAGTTTTTCATCTGTTAGAAATCTTTTGAATAAAATACATTATATATATTTACTTGAAAATTCAGGTACCATAAGTTAAATGTGTGTTGTGGTTTAAGCCCAGCTGGCGACTAAGCCCCATACAGCCACTCGCTTACTCTCTCCAGTGGATTGGGGAGAGAATCATAAAGGTAAAAGGAAGAAAACTCACAGGTTGAGATAAAGACAGGCTAATAGGTAAACCAAAAAGTTGTGCACACAAGCACAGCAAAACAAGGAATTCATTCACCACTTCACATTGTCAGGCAGGTGTTCAGTCACCCCCAGGAAAGCAGGGCTCTGTCATGCATAATGGTTATCTGAGAAAACAAACACCATCACTCCAAATGTTCCCCCTTCCTTCTTCTTCCCTCAGCTTTACATGCTGAGCATGACATCATATAGTGTGGAATATCCCTTTGTTCAGTTGGGAACAGCCCTACTTGCTGGTGGGGTGGTATGAGAAGCAGAAAAGTCCTTGACTTTGTGTAAGCACTGCCGAGCACTAACTAAAGCACCCCTGGGTCATCAACACTGTTTTCAGCACAAATCCAAAAAGTAGCTAACATATTAGCTACTTTGAAGAAAATTAAGTCTACCCCAGCCAAAACTATCACAATCTGTTGATGTTTACTTCAGTTATACTCAAATACAATTCTTCATTGTGGATGAAGAAAAACTCAAGTGATTCTTTATGACTAAGGGCTTTTTTGAAAGAGTGAAGTGTTAGGGTTTGTGGAAATGAATGCTGTTACCATTCAGCAACCAAACAGCCTCCCCTTCTTTCGTTTCCAACATTATACATTTTCTTTTTATTCATTTTCCTGTAGGAGATTTTAATGTGAAATTCTAAACAGGAAAGTCATAGGTTCAACTTTGTTCCAGAAAAAGTGGATAATATAAAAGCACAGTCACCTTACAAAGCACACAGTAGACAGCTTTAAATAAAAGTGACCAGGAAGAGAGTGCTACTTGTAACTGGAGAGGTAGAAACCTCACCTGATCAATTGATCTTTTTTCATTATTCAAAATTCAAATTGTAGGGGAAGAAGCAAAAACTATTCTTCCAAAGAGCAAGTATCTTCACCCAGCCTTTTCCCAGGCACTTTTCTCTGCTTCAGTCCCTAATCTGTAAACTGCCTGTCCTGCCAGTGTCCACCTCTTGCCTCAAGGAAGCCATATTTCAATTTTGCCACTGCTGAATAAACACTGACTCTGTACTGATAGTGTTGGTTCCTATTTGCTATGATAGCAAAGAAATAGTCCAAACCCTTTTATCCCTGGTTCATCTCATCTCATGTGACAAACAAAATACCAACCACCCAAGACAGAACAAGTGGACTCTGACAGCTTTTTGAAGTCATTCTGTGAATAAGGAGTGTTTGAGTCATTTTTCATTTTCACTCTTGCTTTAATATAACAGACATATCTGTTTTATTAAAGGCAAATTTAAGATAGCTTAAGGCAGTTATCAGAATTAGACTGTTGCTTTTTTCCATGTTATATGACTGGAACCTCAGAAATGCTGACCTGTGTAATGGTAGTAGGTATGTTTTCTCAAGCAGTGTCTTTAGGGTCTGAAGGGGGTGGGAAGGACATTCTAGAAATTTTATATTCAAATTCTGGTTTTCTAAATATGACAGTGTGTATTTCTTGTACTTGCCAATGGATTTTAAGTAATCATGGTTATTTTACATTTATTGCCCTATGCTTAATATTACTTGTTGTAGCAAAACCTCTGTTTCAGAAAGAATTGCTGTGAAATGAGCTAAATGTTTTGAGTTTAAGGCATTGTATTATCAGACCTCACCTCTCTTGATTTCCCCAATGTATAACAGACAAAGTTCAATACCTATCTCAAAATATGATTCATTATTTACAAAACACTACAGTTACTAATTTGACAGAAGTAGAATGTCTTCTCTTGCCACAGAAATACATTGGAAATTACTGAGAGTGAGTTATACTAGTATGATCTATAGCTTAATTGGCATACTCTACTAAATGTGTCCCTGCCAATATACATATTTCACTTGTTGTATTTCAGTAACTGAATTATTTGTCCACCTGGGAAAAAAAAATATTTTTGTTGAAATGAAGTCTCCATTCAGCTTTTTAATATCAAGTAGCCATATGCATTTGTGTTTGTCTATAGGAAATACAACCAACTTTGTTTTCTACAGACATAAATCCAAGGTTCTCTTAAAAAACATTACCAGTGTTGCTAACCTTTCAGTAAGGTTCTGTGCGACAGATGCCTTACAGATGTAGGGGCTCAGACGCAGGTGAAGCCTTAGTGTTTCATGCATAGCAGCATTCAGCCTGCACATAGGAACTCAGAAATATTACCTATAGACCTTTGGTTAACTGTTTCCTTTAGGTTTGCAGTTAGATGAAGTAAAGATAAAGCTTCCCTTTTCTGTAGTTAGAGGGACAGCGTTTGCTTACTGTGGACAGTACTGAAACTGAGACCAAAACAATTTAAATAGTTCCTAATGAATACTTTGAAGTTCTGTGCTTAAAATAGGCATGATCCGTAAGAACTGATAATGATCAATAGTGCCAATGTGGGTCCTTTTGTGTGTAGAAGCACTTTTACATAATATCTTCTTTTTCTCTCTCTCTCTCTTTAGATGCAGCAGTTATTCCATGAAAACTATGAACACAACCGAAAGGGTTACATTCAAGATCTTCACAACAGCAAGATACACACAGCCATAACGCTTCATCCAAACAAAAGACCAGCCTACCAATACAGGCTGCACAATTACATACTGAGCCGCAAAATTTCTGAACTGCGCTATCGGACCATCCAACTCCATAGAGAAAGTGCCCTGATGAGCAAGCTCAGTAACAGCGAAGTAAATAAGGAAGATCAGCAACTGGGGGTGATGCCATCTTTTAATTATTTCCAGCCACGTGAAAGGGATGAAGTCATTGAGTGGGAGTTCCTGACAGGAAAATTTCTTTACTCGATGGTTGACAACCAGCCACCCCGGCAGAGCCTTAGCAGTGCGCTGCGGGCTGCGCTGGATGACACCGTGATGCAAGTCATGGAAATGATAAATGAGAACTCTAGGACTAGAGGGAGGCTCATTGATTTCAAAGAAATACAGTATGGCTACCGCAGGGTTAATCCTCTGCATGGAGTGGAATACATCCTGGATTTACTGCTTTTGTACAAAAGGCACAAAGGAAGGAAAGTTACTGTTCCAGTGCGACGCCATGCTTACCTTCAGCAATCATTTAGCAAACCTTTCTTCAAAGAAGCAGAAGAGCTGGATATAAGCCTGCTAGAGGATACCAACACTGACACTCAATCTTTTGCTTTTCTTTCAAATTCTTTGAAGATTTTTTCCTCATCGTTCCAAGGCACCAAAGATGTTGGCAGACGCAGTGACAAGAAAATACATATTCTTGTCCCTCTCACAGGAAGATTCGACATCTTTTCAAGATTTATGGATAACTTTGAGAAGACTTGTCTCATTCCCAGGGAGAATGTGAAGTTGGCAATAATTCTCTTCAGTTCTGAGTCAGGCCAAGACTCCAGCAAACACATAGAGCTAATGAAAGAATACAGCATGAAGTATCCTAAGGCAGATATGACCCTGATTCCAATGGCAGGAAAGTTTTCTAGAGGTTTAGGTCTTGAAATGGCCTCAGCTCAATTTGACAATGGCACTTTACTGCTGTTCTGTGATGTTGATCTGGTATTCACACCAGACTTCCTCCAGCGATGCAGAGATAACACTATTCAGGGAGAACAGGTTTACTACCCTATCATCTTCAGCCAATATGATCCAAAAATAATATATGGAGGCAACCCTCCAGCTGACAGCAGCTTTGTTTTCACAAAAAGAACTGGATTTTGGAGAGAGTATGGATTTGGAATTACATGTATTTACAAAAGTGATCTACTTACTGCTGGTGGATTTGATACCTCAATTCAAGGCTGGGGACTTGAGGATGTAGATCTCTTTACTAAAGTGATAACGTCTGGCTTGAAGGCTTTCAGAAGTCAAGAAGTAGGAGTCGTCCATATTTTTCACCCAGTTCAGTGTGACCCCAATTTAGATCCGAAACAATATAAAATGTGCTTAGGGTCCAAAGCAAGTACATTTGCCTCTACCATGCAGCTTGCTGAACTCTGGCTACAGAAACATTTAGGTGTCAGGTACAATCAGACTCTCTCCTGACGTTCTAGACTATTTGGCCTTTTTAGGGGAGTTTACCTCATTATTATTATTATTTGATTGATGTTGTAGTTTTAAACTCTCTTCTCGTTGTCTTCCAAAGACTGTTGACCTCAAACAGGATGAGTCTGCTGTTCACTGATGTTTCTTATACCTACTGAACTGGTGAGGTGAACTCCTTCATGTTTCCTTTATTTGAAATTCAGTCAAGTCACAGAAATCATATGAACATATCCATCACAAGAGACTGCATCAGAAGAATGTTCTCTTTCAGCTTTGAGATGCAGTGTCATCTTTGTTGCATTTTACAGATTTGATGTGATAAAAATATTTACTGGCGAAGGTACCACAAAAGTGCTTTATGCTTCTTCTGGGGATGGAACTCTATAAGATAAACTTGAGTTTTATAATTTATATGAGGACTTATATGTATAAACACTACTTTTCTTCATCTTTAGAATTTTTAAAGTAAATGAATAACTATGATTGTACTTTTATTTTTAAAAAAAAAAAAAAAAAAAAGAAAAGCTGAGGAGCTGCTTGTGAATGCAACTGGTACTGGCTACCACGGTCCTTAAATGTCTTATTATAATAACAAAATCCTCATTGTTGTTCACTCTAAGTATAAATGAACTTTATTTTCATGAGGAACAGGATTTAATCAAATGCTCATGTACATTTTAGAAGATTCATGAACCAACGTCCTTCATTTGCAGGCAAGAAGAAACTATGACAACATGGTCATGATAAAGTGCAGGCGTACAGTATACTTTTTTGGAAACACATAGTATAAGTTGCTGTTTCTCTTTTTAGAATGAGTCTCTAATACATAATTTTCTTTTACATTCCTATCAAAAAGCTGCACTTGATACAGAATGTTAGAAGTTAAAGGTGTATCTTTTTTTTTATTTTTACATTTTTCATAAATATTGGTACTCAGTAGCAATCTGTTGTTAAAATAATGATAGAATAATAATTTAAGTTGCAAAATTTACTATTGCTGGTCAAAGTTCCTTCCTAATATATTTATATTAGTGGAGGTTGTAAGACTGTGTTAAGATTTATCTCTCTGGACAGCCTGAAGTTGTCATATTGTGGATTCATGGAGTAAAGTCTTTAAAATGATACCAACAGAAGAAATAAAAAAAATCAATTTCTGTATTTTAGATAAGTGTTTATATAGGGATATGTATGTGAAAATGTGTGTGTATGCGTGTGTGTATATCCCTATATATATATAGATATATAGAGAACGTAATTTCAAAGTATGTTCCTCTTTTCAGTTCAGGCAGCAATTTTTTTACAGCTGTCATTATTTTTGCCATGTGCTTGGCACTTTTTATGTTATAGTGTGGTAAGAGTTTAAAGGCGTCCAAGAAACCATCAGAATTCAGCCAAACTAAATACAGCAAGTATATCTAATAGCCTCAGTACCCTTGATTTTAAACTATATTTCAAATAGATCTGGCTGGGCAGGGAAAAGTAAACAATTAATGAATTCAAGTTTGTAAGTTTTTCAGTTGTAACTGATTTCTTCTGTGTTTCTTTCCAAGAAACAGCTAAGAGATTGGAATTCACTGACACATCTACCTGTATAAAGGTATCCTGGTAAATTTCCTAAGACACAAAGAGGGTGTGTAGGTTAGTTAATGCCTGAAAAGGAGTAAACTCAGAATTAAGAGTCTGGCCACAGCTTTTTGTATTCTTTAAAAAGCCCATCCCCATTGCCTTGGAGAAGGTAGTAATTGTTGTAGATGAGAACAGATAAAAGGTAATTCATGCTTGTCTGCCCTCCACAAGGAGAAGCTTGGCTTGTTATTGTCCCAGAGGCTTTTGCATTCCTAACCCAGTATTGTTAGCTCAAATGTCTGGAGAAAGTAAAGTTCGGTATTAGCTATGAAATAATTATAGGAAACTGCTCTTTAAATTGAGTGCAAAGGTCAGGCTTTGTTCAGTCAGAGAGCCAAGAACAAGGAACATACAATTCATTTGATCAATCTTGACTAACTGATGCAAATCAGATTGTAAATACAAAAATCTGAATGCCTGTTGATAAAGGTTTGTGATGATTTCATAAACGTGAAAAAAAACCTTATTTACAAAGACATCTAAGGAAATTATTGTCTGCTGGGATGTATTCCAGTGCTTACTTCAATTACCTAACTTAGTGGCCAGAAAGTATTTGCTCAGCTCAAAGTAAAACAGTAGATTAGAACAAGAAATTACATCAGTGGGGATAAAGATGTATGCAGAGGGCTTGCAGGATCAGGTCCTACATGATATAAGCAAAATGCTAGTATTTACCAGTACAAATATTTATTTAGTGTCTGACTGATTCATTTGTTTATATAATGAATTACTTTGTTAAAAACCTAATTATAAATGTTTATTATGAAATATTGCATTGTCTTTTGAAGTAACTATCCTGAAGTAACTTGAGAACTTCTGTTAGTTTGTTTAAGGAATAATATGCCTTCTAAGGAGATCATATTAAAAGAAAAAAAAAGCACAAAAGTGTTAATGTTATGTATGTATAGACTAAGATGGGAATGTCTGTGCTAATCAACTGTTTGCTTTTGTCTAGTCTAAATCATATCTTGATTGTGAAATGAAATTTCTGTGTATGACGTCCCTTTGTAAATGCGTAACTAATTAATTCACAATAGAACGTAATGACCAATTTTTCCCAAAGTTCCTTAGTCTGGGAATAGGTTCCATAGTTTCATTGCTGGGAAGCAGGTTGTGAACTGCTCACACTTCAGCTTTGCAGACACTGCCTTTCTTTAAAAAAACACTCAACAATCCCCTCACAGAAGCCTCAGAAATTCCCCATAGTGATATTTTTTTCCATTCACTTAATTTAACAGAGTATTTGTGTCTTCTGGATGAAGGAAAAACATCAGGTTGGGCTTCTTAAGACTTGCTGAGTATACTCTGCATCAAGGTACTGGTTCTCAAGCTGGAGAAAGGCAGGGAGCCAGGTGGAGGCGTGAGGCTCAGCTGTGGCAGTCGGCACCTCCCACCAGGTCACCTCCTTGCTGCCACCAGTTCTGCCAGATACTTCTTCTTGGAGCTGCGAACAGACAGCTCAAACCAGCACAGAAGAGCTGCACTTGCTGAAACCACCTGTGTCAGGGAAGCAAAAGGGCCGTTTTAATCAGTGATTGGGAGGAGTGAAAGGAGGATGCTGAACTGAGGTTTCATTGGGTTAGGGTGGCAAGGTATCCTGTGCAGATCCTGTGTCTCCCTGTCCCCTAGTGGAAAGGGAGTCTGGTCACACAGCTTTTCCCTGTATCTTCTCAAGGGGCATTATGAAGGAAGGGGCAAACTAGCAGTTTCAGTTTGCTGAACTCGGTTCACAGACTCAGTTTGCTGAGTCCTTCCACTCAATGGGACTAGAGGACTTGGACTACACACTTAAGAGTCCTACCATATCATGGAACATGTGGAAAAAAAGATCCCAGTCTTCCCAAAAACCATTACAGAGAGAGGCACCTTGTGCAGTCACTGAAGACCAGAAGGATTTACACAAAAGTGCCTTTTGAAGCCTTTGTACCAGTGTGTGCTTAACAGTGCCTCAATAGTCTTCAAAAAATTGCAGTGCTGGTAAAATTGCTCGTATGAGTTTAACGTGGATCCCGAAGAACTGAGGCTTCCAAGGGGCATGAGTTAACAATCACTTTCTTTAAATAGAGTAAATAAGCAATTTAAACTTTTGGTCTCTTAAGAAGTAATTAAAATGATTAGTTAAGACATAGTTTGCCACACAGATTTTGTTCCAAAGAGATATGCTAGCTTACTACATCTGATTTTCCTGCAACTTCAAATCTGTTGAATTTTTTGGAAAATATAGTAACTAAGAGCCACTGACTGGATGAATGTTTTGTGTTTCTGCTCTATTTTTAAAAGAGAATCAGATGAGAAGAAAGCAAAAAATGTTTATAGTAGATACATACAAAAATCAACCATGATGTGAGTGCAGAAGTGATGATTGAGGTCCTAAACTGCAGCACAGTGAGGTACTTCACAAAAGTCTATTTACAATAACTGAATAACACTGAAGGTCATACTCTGTTGTAAGTCTGTAAGTAAAATATAAAGTTAAATCAGTCCATATTTAATGGTTTTATTTCTTAAAATAATATTCTTTACATTTTATTCTGTCAGCATTTATTCACTTGATTAATGATCTGGCTTTTCCCAACTCACTCTCTCCTTGCTATTTTTCTTTTCCTTGGGTCTTCCCATTTGCAGTATATATTACTAGAGTATCTGAAACTTTCTGAGCTAGCATGGTATTTCTGTTATGGTTTTATAATGTCACTGCCATATAAAACTGCTGAACTAGAGTATTTTGGTGAAGGAGTTTCCAGTTCTGCTTCCAGTTGTTTCCGTTTGCCTGTCATTGTAAGTTAAAATGTTCTGAATGTTACTTCCTCCCTTCCTCTGGTCTCCTTCATACTGGAATCCCATCAAGACAATGAAATGCAAAAACTTGCCAGTGCTTAAGTCTAGGAAAATTAACAGAATATGCAGATTTATCAGTTCCATATTTTTAATTAAATAAATAATGTTTATGAAAATGTAAGACAGTACATATATGGACTGTGTGCTACAAACTTAATTTTACATTTTTATGTTCTAGGCACCTAATTATTCAACAGATGTTTGCCATTTAGAGGAACTTTTAAGATATACTAAAAGCATACATGCTGATTCAGTGTTTATTTAGCATTAGTGGAGAGCTTAACCATCTAAGCAGAGATGGAAAGATGTGCTATATACTGTAGTCTGTTGGGTGTTGTTTCTTTTGTAGTGCTGGTAGAGAGATCTCAGCTCTGTGTAGTATGCCTGCAGTGTGGTAGTGTTCACCAATCAGCTGTGTCTAGCAATAATTTTAATTGACTGCAAAACTATGGGCATAGCATCCAGCTACGTAGAGCAGGCAAGACCTACTGGATTTATGTAAACATGTGAAACATTGATCCTCAGATTCAGAGGGATTCTGTTGGTAGTATGTACATAGGTCAGATACATGTGCTGCCACATCTCCTGGGTACACCCGCTGAAGGCATCTCTTTAACAAGGGGTCCCCAGCAATGCAATGAGCTCTGTGAAGATATTCCTAAAAGAGATGTATGCTACCTAATGTAGGTGCCAAATAGTTAGATCAACTAAGTTGGGTGATTTCATAAAAAAAAAAAAAAAAAAAAAAAAGAAGGATAGAAAGAATAAAATGAATGATGGGGGGGAAGCAAGCTCATGAACATTTTTTTGGTTATATGGGAAGCCTTCATGACTTGCTTTCACCCTTGCTTAGGGTAATATGGAGCAATAAACTATTCTTATTTTACACATTTGTCCATACGCTGTTGACTAAAGAAAAGATTAGCTGAGTAAATGCTTTGAAGATGATGGTTGAACCATGAGTGACCAGAGAGAGAGAACTGCTGTGTGTAGTTCTACCTTGTAACTAAAACTTGGAACCAAACTCCAAACCTGCATCTAGGTAAGGACAATTCTCCTAGGTGGCTGTCTTGGACAAACAAGAATTAGAAGCTTAAGTTTGTACAAAGCACTGTGGTACCCGGGGATCCATCTTCATGCTTCTAAGTGTGTGATTGCTGGGAGCAGTCACAAAGTCCAGACACAGTGCGACCAATGATTCAATCAAAAAACAAGGAATGCAGTAAGAAGTGTTTCATGGGTGATAGGATGGATAGGAAGGATGTAAACCCAAAGGGGTCTGTGTGGTTTTGTCAAGAGAGTGGAACAAAACTTGTTTTAAATTATAACTCAGCTTTCCTTTCTACCTGAAAACTTCTTGCCTTGCTTTGCATTCCACTTGTGATGCTTTGTATTCCACAGTGACAAATGCCGAAACCATCAGGAGCAATACCACAACTATACACCTTTCACACCTGGCTCACTATGACCAACAATCCCAAGTTCAATAAAGTAATAGTTGAACTGCAAGTTATGACTTTTTCCTGATCTCTTTTTAGGCATGATACGCTTTATTTTTATTTTATCAACAATGTAATCTTTGACTGATTTGTTCTATTTGTGCCGAAGATGCTCTAGTCTTTCTATTGTAACTTCATATATTGCGATGTTATGTGGCACATCACTTCTTAAAATGAGACTTTCTTTAAGCAAAGGCTTCTGGACAGTAGTATGCAGCTGGTGTAACCTTGCAGCCACAGCTGTGTGGTTAAAATAAAGTATGTTCTCCTATGGTCTTTTATTTGCATTGATACAATGGTTTTGCTTGATGGGAAATCCTGAATGAATATGAGTTATGACTGAATATTTTCTGTTGAAAATGTTAAGTAAATTTATTGAAATAATTGGGGCCAAGTGATGAGCCACACACTTGGCATGTGCTCATACTGGGGGATACCCAGAGACTACAGATGCTTTTAACCAGACAGTTGAGGAAGATGTCTCTGGTAAAACTGAATTTGAAATGCTGTTAGAAATGGAGTTCCACTCCAGAACTGCCAGTAGCAGAAGATTTTTGTTGCTTGTTGGATTATATCAGTCATAACTTCTGTCATGATCAAGAACTGTTTAAGGAAGGGACACAAGGGCAGATCCCTGTAATTGCCCTCACGCATGGAAGAGACCAGTGATATTAAGATTTAGCCTAGAACATCCTTAGAAGAGAGTCCATTTGGAAAGAGACATGGGGCTGGGCAAAGAAGGGGCAAAGTATTCAAGATCCCAAAAAGAAGACTCCCTTTAAACTTCTTTATGCTTGATGTGTTGCTGTGCTAAACAGGGAGCTACCAGGTGGATTCAGCTCAGCACCAGGTCGAGAAGCCCATTTATTAAGTCTTCTGGAAAGAAAGCATAAATGTTGTGTATGTGACAGGAGCAGATCCTGGTGGGTCATGGGACAGAAGTGGGTAAGCAATTTTACTGGCCTTGATAGGTAAGAGCAACAGCCAGTAATAAAGAGAGTGAGAAATAAGAGGACATAAATTTGAAAGGAAGGAGATACTGTGCAGAAAACAGAGTACCTGTGTAAGAACAGAAATTAATTAAAGTAGACATTAAAGTTGATGGGGGAAAATAGCACAAGAAATATAAGGAAAGAAACTTCATGAAGAAAAGAAGAACTTAGAAAGGTTAATAAAAACAATGGAAGAACTAGCATAGATATAACTCCTAAGCATTGGGTACACAATACTTTGCAGTGCTGTTTGAGAAGCATGGGAAATATGTTATGGGAAACATTTCTGTAGCATGGCACCTCACTGCTTTACCTGGGAGCAAAGGACAGGATAATATTAAAATACACCTTTTTTTGTTTGCTTTTTATCAGTGAGTAAAATACCTGCATTTGTTTTCGTGTTGGTTTGACCCACCCTGTGAGTTAAATACCTATTCTGGTGCTGTGTTACTGGGATTTTCTTTTTCTGAACAGAGTAAATAAGATGAGAGACCTGTCTTTAATATTAACAGTTGAAGAATAGTGGTAGAGAAATGGCAATACCAATGACATGGAACTTTTCTTTCTTTTTTTTTTTTTTTTTTTTTTGAGATTATAATTACAAAAAGCTGACACTCGGGGCTTCTGCAGTCTTGCCTCATCTTCCTTTTCCTTTCTATTCCACCTTCAGTTTCTAGCTTCTGCTGTACTCAGGTAGTGATGAGAAACTTAGAGCACTAAGGAAATCTATCTCCTTTTTAGCATTGCCATAGCAAGGAATTAAATTTTGGGCACAAATTTTGTTGAGAGCTTATACATTTAACCCTAAATTATATATTCCAGGTAGTTTATTCATATAAATATGATTAAGTTAGACACTCTAATGATGTCATTGCTGTGTAAAATTGCTGAAGTACAGCACTTAGTTGAATTAGTTCCCAGTTCCACTGCAAAACATTTCCATTTGCCTGTCACTTCTCTTTAAACTATCCTGAATTTTATTACTGCTTTCCTCAGACTTTTCTCCTGATATCTTGAGTTTCTTGCCAGGAACAGGAGCAGAAAACCTTTCCAGAATTTAAAATGCATCTCCAAAGTTAGGACTGAAGCATACGAGACTCACTGATTCAGCAGATCTTAAAGGGCTAAGTGACACAGAAGTGAACCCCTGAAAACAGGGAGAGAAAATGCTGAAGAAGTGGGAGGTGCTTGCTTCCAATTCACAGAATCATAGAATCATAGAATGGTTTGGGTTGGAAAGGATCTTAACATCACCTAGTTCTAACCTCCCTGCCATGGGCAGGGACACCTCGCACTAGACCAAGTCACCCAAGGCTCCATCCAACCTGCCCTTGAACACTGCCAGGGATGGAGCATTTACCCCTTCTTTGGGCAACTTGTTCCAGTGCCTCACCACCCTCACAGTAAAGAACTTCTTCCTTATATCTAACCTGAACTTCCCCTGTTTGCGTTTAAACCCATTACCCCTTGTCCTATCGCTACAGTCCCTGATAAAGAGTCCCTCTCCAGCATCCTTATAGGCCCCCTTCAGATACTGGAAGGCTGCTACGAGATCTCCATGCAGCCTTCTCTTCTCCAGGCTGAACAGCCCCAACTTTCTCAGCCTGTCTTCATACAGGAGGTGCTCCAGCCTTCTTATCATCATGGCCCTCCTCTGAGGACACCAGAACTGTACACAGTGCTCCAGGTGGGGTCTAGTGGATTCTCATGAGAGCAGAGTAGAGGGGCAGGATCACCTCCTTTGACCTGCTGGTCACACTACTTTTGATGCAGCCCAGGATATGGTTGGCTTTCTGGGCTGCGAGCACACACTGAAGCCAGCTCATGTTCAGTTTCTCATCAACCAACAGCCCCAAGTCTTTCTCCACAGGGCTGCTGTGAATTTCTTCCCTGCCCAACCTGTAGCTTTGCCTGGGATTGCCCCGACCCAAGTGTAGGACCTTGCACTTCGCATTGTTGAGCTTCATGAGGTTGGCATTGGCCACCTCACAAGCATGTCAAGGTCCCTCTGGATGGCATCCCTTCCCTCCAGGCATCCACCAAACCACACAGCTTAGTGTTGCTGGCAAACTTGCTGAGGGCGCACTAAATCTTCCTTGAGTGTCATCACCTTTCAAAGATGATTAAGAGTAACCTTGTAGTGACATCAGACAGCTCCCCAACTACTCATGAGTGTATCCTATCTGGTCCCATGGACTTCTGTATAATCAGTTTATTCAAATATTCTTTAACCTGGTCCTCTACCTCCAGGCTTTCCTACTGGTGTCAGAGGCCTGGGATTCACAGAATCATAGAATTAATTTAAGCTGGAAGGCACCAATAGTCAGTTTGCAAATATAACTGTGAGTCACAGTTACTCCTTAAATAGCGGACAGCCCAGAGCCTGTTGAGCTGTCCTGCATGGCTGCATGCCAGGATGCCCCCTTGCATAGGGATGCCTGTCAAGGTTACTCCTCAAGTTTGAGATACTTCTTGCTGCAATAGATCCTCAGTAAGTGATTAAGGGCTTGCTAAACTTTGAAATCTTAGCTAAGTGATATAAAGGATTGATTGCACACGTATGATCCTTTAAACATAAACTGTTAACCAAGTCTGGCACTAAATCTGGATCCAGCCACACTCCATTCTGAGGAGTTTAGAATGCAACGGGGTCCTTTCTGAACCTCATGACTCAACAGGAGGATTTTGTCTGACCCTGACAGTAGATACTCAAGTATACCTTGCCATCAAATCTTGTTATATCACTGTTGCATTTACTATCAAACTTTGTTAAACACTGTTTTTTGTCAACCAGTAAATTGCTACTTCTCTTTAATGGATGAAGTCTTCCACTCCACCCATGACAAGGGCCTATCTTCAGCTTTTACTGACTGGGATGGAGTTCGCAAAACCATATGAAGACATTCACAAAAGACTGCTACACTAGTCTCTCACAGCTGGTGAACACACACTACATCAACCCTATACCTGCTCTGGGTTACATGAAATTAACTGACAGTCATGACTTGCGCTGTTGATATTCCACAAAGAACTATGGCATTACACTTGCAAATAGGCAACTAGTGCTTCCAGGGCTGGAGAGAAATGCAGGACATCCTGAGGAAACTCAGGGTGACTGAGAGAAATAGCTGCTTTGGGGACATTATGCCACCTCTTCCTTTACCTAGAGAAGAAAAGGCCAATGTGACATGAAGAAAGGATAATATAGCCTCAGGCTTGCACATTAAGGGATGCAAGAAAGAAAGGAGAGTGGAAGAGATGCTGGAGGTGTTCTGAGTTTAAATTCCCAGTGGCTGGAGAAGCATAATGACTGGGTGCACATAGTGCCTACCTTCATGGCATCCATGCTCAGACACCCCTCATGCCATGGTTATATATATAATAATGAGAAGTCAGGAAGAAATTTTTTGCTTACCCTGGAATATAGGTTGTGAATTTGTTCACAGGAAAACGTGAGGACACAAGCATCACTGAAGCTAGGGAACTGTTTGAGAAAGCCCATGCTCTCAGAACTGAAATGGTTCAGAGGAACCTAACAGAAGCTGGTTCAAAACTTCTTCAGTCACAAGAGTTATTCTTGAGCAGATGCCAAAGGAATCAAATGTGACTCGGTTTGCCAAATAGTATGGTTTTGATCATGGGAACAATTGGTTTGCAGCTCAAGGTTTAATCAAAGCAATGCAATTTGACAACCTTCTAAAACCTATGAGATCAAGATGCCTTTCCTAGAAAGAGGATGCCATTAAATATCATTATCACCACTGACCCTTCATAAATCCTACCAGTTTCAGCATTATCAGTTTCAATTAACAGCCATAGTTTCTGAAGGGTACCTGTCCGGCTTGAGTAACCTTTGGCTGATTGATAGGACATGCTTTATTTTTCATAGCACACTTTCCTGGAGTTTTATTAAAGAGATTGTGACTGACATGAAAAGTACATTTTTGACAAGATCAGCTATATTTATTGTGTAAGTAAAAATCTGGTAATGTCCTTACTCTTTCTTTGACAAGCTTAATCAATTTTATGGAAGTCATGCTAAGACTTAAAGTTAGGATGAGAACTATTTGAAACCCAGGCAAATCCAAAATATAGGATGCAATAATATTTTTTTCATTATATACTTTAAGTAAGCATAAGATAGGAACTCAGCACTATGCCAGTCAACCATCTACTGTATCCCTAAAATGAATGTTGCTTTTCTGCACTTCCAGGCTTGAGCTTACCTCCATACACAACCCATCTCTTTCAACATCAAAGTAAGATGCCACTTACATTTTTCAACAGACATCTTACACAGTTGTCTTGAGTGGATTCTGCTTGCCACTGCTGACTAATACATCTTCATTTTGCTCGCTTTCTTATTTGACACATGGCTGGTAGGCCTCTGAGGTCCATTCTACTTCTTGGCCTGTGTTTGTATTGCATATGATAGACCACCAAGTCTGCTGTGGGCTTCAGTGCACCCCAGTTACAAAAAAGCCTCATGTGATTTTTGGCTGGTATTTGTGCTTCACTCTGGAATAAAATTATATACTAGTTTAAGACCTCATGAGGCCAGCTTTTCAGATATAATGCTTTTATCTGTAATACAAGAGCATGCAATCTCTCGCAAGGCATAGAAACAGTAACTGTAGAAATATGAACTTGAACATTGCATATATTTCTGTTATAGTAACTTCCAATTGCTTTACTTCATGTAAAATTCTTCAGTTGGCAGAAATACTAAATAATAAAAAATGACTGAACAGCTATACATATAATTGCAAAGAAACATAGTTTCGAGCCATCCAAGTCTCATTAAGATCAACGAGTTCTGCATCTAAGTCCCCTTGCTACTCGAAGTTCAATTGGATGCTTCTGGCTTTAGAAGTATATAGATAGAGCATTCAACATCAAAAAATACACGTTCCAGAAAATTGTTCTCTATGTCTGTTTACAGACACTTAACTTTACCACCGCGTGGATCTTCCACTTTAAGTGCCTCTTTTCAGGCTCAAGAATGCAATTAAGTTGGTCACAGAAAAACTTAACACACTTTCCAGTCGCTTGCCTGAAAAAGAAGGGAGAGAAACAGTGCCAATAAGAAGAAATGTGTCTTCCTGGATCAGCAAAAAAAAAAAAAGAGAGAAAACAAAAACGCATTTGTCTTATACAGGTTGCCTTTAGATAGGTTCACCCTAGCTTTGAACATGCTTGTTCTGAAGCTGTCAGCTGGAAGTTATCCTCAGAACAATATTTGTGTTTGTAACTCTCTTGAGCATTTTGCTTTTGTCAGCTGGGAGTGAGTAAAGTGTATCACCCTAAGGCCTTCCCTGTGAGAGTGACATAGCTAAAGCCTATTACTGCTGGTGGATGGCATTGCCAAACAGGCAGAAGAGAACAACCAGAAAACAACTGAAGCTACAACCAGGTTCAGGTAAAATATTGAAATCTGTTTTTTTCTCCTTTCCTTCCACACATGCCAGACATTGGCCTTTCTTTAACTCACATCAAAGCCTTGTCTCCTGGAATACCTGCACAAAAGTGAAAGCCATGATATGGGTACCTAATTGATAGTGTTTGGTGGAGTATTTTAGTCCTGCATTAACTCCATTTGCAACTAGCAGAGTCATTGCCTTCAATTCAGTAGGATGAAAACATGAGAAAGGGACACTACAGGAGTTTATCAATGACTGTAGAACAAAATTACAATAATTAAGAGCCACCAATGAAAGAACAAAATGTAAAACTAATGATACGGAGAAAGGCAGACTGAAAGCATTTCCATAATCTGAGATGAGCTGACAACTGTGACAAAGTGAGAGTGGGAATAAGAAACCTGCTAATGAGCACAGCTCCCTGCTTTGTCAAGAGTCCCATCTTTGTCTCACATCCCACACATTTTCCATACTTTGCAAAGTGAAGAAACAGCACCAATAATGCAGTGTAGCGTATTATCATTGTGTTGTAGTTCTGGGCCAGCTGTCAACAAACAGAAACTCTGACGGATTTTCATTATGAAAACTGACGGACTATGGTCTTCATTTTGCTTGTATGAACCAGTAACTTTCCCCCAGCTTTCTCTATGCTCTTGCAGTGTTTTTTGAAGCCAGTAAAAATGTAGTTACATTAAAATGCTGATTAGTTTAAGAGAACAAATGCATAAGATCCGTCACCATTTTAGTACTAAAGTTAACTGTTAAGCAGTATCTGACTACATAAAAATGAGAGAGCTCTTTTGTTGTCATTCAAGTTCACCTTTGTCAAAAATTCCCCGTGTATGTGTATGTATGTGTACATAAGAGATGTGTATGCTTTGGCCCTACTAAGAGACATTCAAGTAGGGAAGGAGTACTTCTGAATGCTAACCATACAGTATTGAGACTTGAAGCAGGTACCTAGATGAGGTATCTGATTTAACACAGCTAATTTCTATTGAAGTCAGTGGTTTTCAACATTTATTTAAGGTTTGATTCTGACCCAGCTTGCACCCTCTGCCTTTGGAGCATCTCCTAGCTCTTGAAGGACATTCTACACGAGTTCAAACAAGATTTATGTACACACTGGTTCCCTTTCCACCCTCACCTAACAGTGGGTGCATGAAGTCTGAGATGGTCCCTCCAGGGATTCACTAAGGCTGTGATGTGTGCAAGGAAAAGCAACACCGAGTGCAGAGCTGCCTTTTCCTCTGGCCATCTTACCACCTTGGTGGACACAACAGTTACAACTGGCAGTGGCACTGGTGCCTTCTGCTCTACTCCACATGCCTTGGTGCTACGTCAGTCTTCATTCCAGCATCTATTTAAGGCACTGGGGAAGGCTATCCAAAAGTGTCTAGCAATGAAAAATATGAACTTTCTAATTACATTAGGTCTATATCCCCTCTTTTATAGTAGAATTACTGAGAGGTTAGGTTTAAGCCATGGCAGCTTCAACTGAATTCTTGATAACAAGGTGGGAACCTCAGTGAATGTTCTTCCATTTGATTTTAAATTTTTATTTTCTCCTTCCCCAAATAAGTCTTTTTTAATTTTTTTTTTTTAAATTCTGGGCCATCAAACAATATGTTCTGTGCCTCTTAAATGTACCCTTGGCATTTCTCTCATTGTTTCAATGGATGGCATTTTACAAGTGTTTACTTCTCCACATAGAGCGTGTTTGCTATTTTGGAAATAAAGCATTTTAATAACTTATGAGATAAGCATGAGTTGAAAGTAATTGCTGTCTACTTTCCAAGCTGCATTGCCCAATTCTATATAGCAAAATATAAAAATATAAATATGCAAATGTAACAAAAAATTCTTTTGGACTGCCCTACCTGCAGTGCATAATCTTATTGAATTGAAAGACAAACATATTCCTAACCAACTCGGGGTTCATTTTTAGGATGCAAAAAGAACTAGATAATGTGATTCCAAATGTATACTCATCCTTTAAACACTTTAAGCCCCAACTTAAGTAATTTTTGAGAAAATAGTAAACAGATTTACAGATTTAAAAATGAGATAAATGAGCATATTACAACCTGTATTTATTTGCAATTAAATAGACTAAAAAAGAAAAATAAAAACTTTACAGAATCTCACTTGAGCTCAAGTAAGAAAATGTAGTCAAATATGTTAAGGGGATTACTTGGCACTTCTTTTGAGTGTTCAACCATCTTATGTCTTTTTCCTAGAAGGAACTAAATTATCTTTGTGTCTGCTTTTAGAAAAAGAGCCAGGTTGGACAGGGCATTGAGAAATCTGGTCTAGTGGAAGGTGTCCCTGTGCATGGCAGAGGGTTTGGAACTAGATGATCTTAAGGTCCTTTCCAACCCTAACCATTGTATGATTCTATGATTCTGTTTTCAGCACTAAATAAGTAGACAATAAATAAAGTGACAAACAAAAGGTTACAACTTCTCTGCTTGAAACTAATTACATTTTTATTGTCAATTCATAGAAAACTGAGCATGCCTGGAGAAACAACAGATGAACACCGATTTCTTCACCTTATCAGTGAACTCAGTTTACTGATGAAGAATGTATGTTTATTCTTTTGCAACGAGGAAAAAAAAAAAAGGCATCATTTTTCTCATGTATCACATCAATTACATCCGATGAATACATTTGCAAATCCTAAGTCTCTCAGGAGCAAATTCATACATAGCCTATAAAATAACTTCCATATAATACTTCCAGTAGGAGAATACCAAAACTATTGCTGGGCAAAGAACAGATCCTGATTTCCCTGAAGCTGAAGAAATTACAAAGGAAAAATGCTTAACTTTGCTGTTGGTGAGACACTGAAGACCTGTACTTATGACATCTAAAGTTGAAGAATAAATTTTCATGGTAGATTTCATACACAAACTTTCACCAGCTAGAGATTCATCTCATATCAGACACTCCAGGCTTGTTTTCCTCCACGCTATCTGGGGACTCAAACCCATGCTGCACTAGCATATGCTTCCCTTATTTGTAAAACACTACAACAGTCGTTTTTGGAAATAGAGTTTGCTCTCCTTTCTCTTGCACACTTTTAGTCCTTTACATTGGGTAATTCTTACTTTCTATGTAAGGAAAACACAGTAAAGTATGAAATAGAGGTGTGTGACAGACATGAAGCTTTTGCACTGGCTGCAGGTGATCTCATATTTATGACTGTAAGATCTCCTAAGTTCACAGCCAGGTCTGAGTGCTGCACTTCTTTTTATATATAAGGTCATTCTTATAAAAGCTCTCCAAGTAGCATGTTTCTGAGCCATTTGGTTTATGCTCTCCTGCCTTTCAGCACTACTGTAGGCTTGTTATATTTGCCCAGAAATGTGTTGCCTGATTACTGATTTATTTCTCTTTAAGATGGGACACACGTTGGTTTAACTTGCATGCAGATTTTCTTGTGATATAAACAAGATTAAAATTAAGAGAGAGGAATGGAAATAGGAACAAAGAAGACAGTGTTTGCCAGTGTGTGCTCTCAGTTTCCACAAGAGCTGGACCTGAAGCGATGTTTCCTGTGTTTTTCCTCTATAGTTATTAAAGGCTGTTGATTAATGAGCTAATCTCATTTCAAAATATCAAAAGTACTACATTATACAAAAACCACCTTTTTAAAGTCATCTTTTGGAATAACTTAATAATGAAATACAGTAAATAAAAGCCCTAGGTAAAAGGTGGGCCCATTGTCCTGGTTTCAGCTGCAACAGTTATTTTTTTTCTTCCCAGTACCTGGTGCAGTGCTATATTTTGGCTTTGACTCCTGGGGAGTCACCAGGAAGGGGAGACCACTGCTTGGGTCAGGCTGTGTATCGGTCAGTGGGTGGTGAGCAATTGTATTGTGCATCACTTGCATTGCTGGAGCTTTAATTTCTTCCTTTTTATTCTTTCCTATTATTATCATTATTGCTGTTGTTGGTATTCTATTATCTCTATATTTTACTTTATTTTAGTTATTAAGCTGTTCTTATCTTTCGATTCTCCACCCCATCCTGCCTGGTTTAGGGAGGAAAAAGGGAGGTGAGAGAGTGGCTGCGTGGTACTGGGTTACTGGCTGGGTTTAAGCCATGACACACTTAAAAATAGTATGACAATATTGTGATGGCAATGATTTTAATACTGTATGTTTTGATTGTTTGAGTTCTTTTTACCATATAATGTCAGGTGTAAAACTCCACCCCCACAAAATTGTGCAAAAACTATGCCTCAGCTGCTGGCTAGGTCTTTACAATTAGGAAACATCATCAGAATTCTATAGAAGAACGTTATCAATAAAAACAAAATTTCTTTCTGTCATTAAGTTAGCCATTTGTACATGATCACTGTGAATGTGGGGAGGAGAAGTTATATTGATTCAGACTTCCAGCAGAACCTTTACTGTGAAATATTTAGGTTTAAAGGGTGACAAATGGCTTAGTTCAGATGCTGTGTTGTATTTCAATTATGCAACAGATGATCTGGGTTCATGTGATTTTTTGTTAAGACTGTCATTTCTTATGTTTTAAAGCATTTTTCTTTGTCTGTGTGAAAGATTCAGTTAAATGGCAAAGGAACTAAATAATGTATTGGTTTACGAAAACAAGCTTATGGAACTCGCTCAATACACTCTGAAGTAAAATGGTAAAAGTTCTGTAAGATCCCTTAGTTTTAGGCTATCAGTATAAGAAGAAATGCCCCAGAAAAGTGATTATTCAAATATCTTCCAGACCTTTGCAAAGTTGTTTTTCCAGGTACTCTCCACAGGTATATTTCTTGGAAGTATAAGTAGCTTAAGTCCTTGTGCTCCTAATGCTCTGTAGGGTTTGTATTATATCCAGCAAATACTGGATCAGAAGTATTCTGTATTTTTGAATGCAGCATCTCAGCAGCTTCCATGCTCATTAAAAATTTTCCATACTTTTCTGGGTACACATCAGAGGCTGTTTCTAAGTATCACAGATGATATGATATTCTCCTTATGATACAGTATTCACAAGCTCTCCAAATTTGTTAAAATTTATTCCAATCTGACATGAGTAAATTTTAAGCTGTTTTGCAGCTCCTCTGGCCAGAGGTTCCATACAGGTTTTCTAGATACATTAATTATTTTCAGTCATGGTTTCATTGAATGTGTAATCATAAGGAAGAGAGAGCAGTGAAATTACTGGAAAAGATTCATATTGAAACAAAATTTTGGCCCAGATGTTTAAGATGTATTAAATAATACTCTCTGCTTACATTGTTCACTGCTAGTAGGCTACAATGAGATAAAGCAGTCTAATGTTGAAGTTTACACCAACTGCAATATATATAAAGAATCCAAAACTTTCTTCAGCAGTCTTGGTTACTCTGCTTATGTAATGAGAATGACAATTTTGGGACTCACCTATAAAACACTGGGCATATGCAGGATTCCGTGCTTATCCCATGTTTATTGGTTTATCTTCATGTTCTCTCACCTGAACAGCAGCTGAGCTTGCATGCCTTTCCTGTCTAATCTAAAGGAAATAAATTTCAGGAAAACTCCTTGTGCAGCTTTGAATATTTGAGGTAATCATACGACCATTGCTGACAGAGAGAGGCAGAAAAGAGAGTTAAGTTATAAGCAAGTGCAGAGTTAAAGAGAAAGAAAAAAAAAGAGGGACAATGAGCAAATGCCAGTCAAATTTCCTGAGGTCCTGGGGACAATATTCTAGGCTGGAGAAAGAGAAACTTGTTTTGGTGTGCCCTGCTTTGCAAAACACAGTTGTGATTCTCCTGCAGGTTGACTGGTGTGGAATGAGTGATGCCTCATATTGTAGGACAACATCTCACCAGGGCATGAAAGGCATTGGCTTTTACACCTTGTTTATCGCATGCTGAGTTAAAGTATCAACTACACCTTCTAAGAAATGTCAGAAGTAAAATCCACTATGTACAATATAGACAATATAGACAAATAGAAGTAAGACAAATCAGCCTCAGCTCTTGTTGGATTCACACCAATTCAATCCTTAAGTCCAGCATATCCTCATTACCACTATAGCCTTAATTTCTGGACATTAACAGTTTAAGGACTCCTGAGCTGCAAAAGAGCTAAAATCCTACTGAAGGTAGGATGTGAACTGTGGGATTCACAGGCTTTACTATTAAGGCACAGATGGTTCTTAATGTTCCTTGAAGGGCAAGGATGACTCAAGGACAAACATCAGAAAAATAAGTATAGAAAGAATGAGTTTACAAAGACAAACTCACTGTTAAGACAAATTAGAGCAGAGGAAAGATGCTTATTAAGTGTAAAAGGACAAGACTTGAGCAAGCTGGTCTAGTGGGAGGTGTCTCTGCCCAT
Source organism: Nestor notabilis (assembly GCF_000696875.1). Classification (NCBI taxonomy): domain Eukaryota; kingdom Metazoa; phylum Chordata; class Aves; order Psittaciformes; family Psittacidae; genus Nestor; species Nestor notabilis. The sequence goes on along the minus strand of NW_009909664.1, from coordinate 17,188 downwards.
GGCAGAAGGGTTGGAAGTAGGTGATTTTAAGGTCCTTTCCAACCCAAACCATTCTATGATTCTATGATTATTCACAGTATTCATTCACCTGATAATTAAAAAAGTGGTAAAATGTGTTGAACAGCCTTCAGAAGAAGTGCAGAAACCAACTATCCCATATTTGCCCATCTTCACATTATTATTCAAACTATCAGAAAACTTTGAAAGTTTAGCACACACTGAAACCTACATGAGTGAGGAAAGTGTCACCATGTAGCCCTCACTTAAACAGCATCATTTCTCTAATGAGGGGACAACCTATGGTTACGGCCACAAGGGCACTGGATGTCAACCCCTACATTATTACTGAAATTGACAGTACACTGAATTTCATAGCTGAAGTATGCTCTAAGCTAAGTTTCTATAGTTTACATTAAGGATCCATTGTCCAGACACTAAACAAATGACAAAGAAGTCTTGTGAGGTATCTGGAAGTTCATTGCGAGGGACTGGAGGAACTCTCTCAGGAATTTTATCATAGAATCATAGAATGGTTTGGGTTGGAAAGGACCTTAAGATCGTCTAGTTCCAACCCCCCCTGCCATGGGCAGGGGCACCTTCCACTAGACCAGGTTGCTTAAAGCCCCATCCAACCTGGCCTTGAACACTGCCAGGGATGGGGCAGCCACAGCTTCTCTGGGCAGCCTGTGCCAGTGTCTCACCACCCTCACAGGGAAGAATTTTTTCTAATGTCTAATCTAGATCTCCCCCTTGTCCTGTCACTACATGCCCTTGTAAAAAGTCCCACTCCTGATCTTTTACAAGTGTATGGCACTGAATTGTCAAAATTGAACTTGTACTAATATTCCGATAGCACACATCTTGCTCTTCATTCTATATTTGCCAAAATAAGATGTTCTTTAAAGGAAACTGAACTCAGCTGCTAGATATTTTAGTGCAGCTGAATCACTCCCCTGAGCACTAGTTTAAGGAAAGTTATCCACTTTTTAAAGTGTCTCCCTCTGAAAAGATCCTAAAGTGAAACTTTGCAAAGAATAGATTATAGGTGGTCAGGTAGATGAATTTTCTCTATAACAATAATAACTCATTTACCAGAAAAAAACCATTAAATTTAATGTCTTTCTCTAAACCCCCTCCCTCCTACTACCCTCTTCGTACATTTGCAGTTATGTCAAAAGGCAGTAATAAGCTTTTTTCTTCTCTTTACAGCCCTAGCATCCACACAAGCAAATCTGCAGTGTGCTTGGAGAAGAGGTATTGTTGGATGTTCCTGCTGCTGCTACCCAGAGCAATGTGTTTGGACATCACTCATGTTGATTAGGGCCAATCCCACCTGTTTGTTGTACTGGCTGGTTTCTTGAAGCAGAATTATTTAAGGCTCCAAAACCACTCCAGGGAAGGCTCTAATTTTAATTCAAGATGTGGAACAGATGGTTAAGAACAAATTTCGCTATCTGAAACACAGCCTAATCCTGTATTCATTTCACAGCCAAAATTCAACTTCTGCAGAAGTTCTTCTACATTATAGTTTATCACTGCATTTCGTCTACATTCACACCTTCTAGTTTGAAAGCTTAATGATAATAGGCCTTCTCTAAAGGGAAATCAAAGCTCAAAGTATCTGAAGATCTAACTGATACATATTCAAACTTCTCTTAACCTTTACACAGATGCTTGTTTTTGCAGATAGGTATTTTATTTGTTCTGTCTTTTCCCTGATCAACTATTACATAAAGTATATGTCAATTTCCTATTGCTTTGATTTCCCTTCTTCTTTCCTTCTTCCTTCTTTTTTCTTTTTTCTAGGCAATGATTTAGCCTCCAATCTCTGGCTTTCTGCCTTATTGCAAGGAGCATGTTCTCTTTCCCCCTTTCCTTCTTTCCTTCTACAAAGCGTTGTCGCAAGAGTACCTGAGTAATTATCCTGAGTTAAATTTGCTTTGCATGTCCCACTTGCTGGAGCTTAAAGGAAAAAAGTTGTAATATGGTGAAAGTCTGTATATTCTAGAAAAGTAAAGCCTTTTGCTCATGGTATTAACTGAAGCAGCTACATTTTTTTGCTTTTTTCTCCATATAGCACTATTCTTCTCAAAAGATGTACAGTCAGTGGCCATCTTGTATTATGCTAATATGTGATGTGATGTGCCAAGAAATGATACTGATTTGAAATAGGTGTTTCATTAAATATCTGCTGTATATCACTTTGGACTACCTCAGATCATATAATAGACTATTAAATATGCTGCATTCTGGCTGAAAAGAAGGAATTGCAGTTAGCCGTTAGCCTGTATGGGTGGGAGAATGATTTAAAAGTGACTTAAATATGCAGCTGCTTGGTATATTAATGGCATCTGAAACACAGTCATTGAACAGTGCTAGGATTACCAGAGCTATTCATCTAAAGGCCACCCAAATGCCTTGTCTCTTTATCCTTCTTTTAAAAATGTATTCCTCTTTCAGTTGGGCCAATACAGCTGGCATGCATTAATTTCGGTTCCATGCCCAGAATCTGTGTAAAATGCTCCTGTAATTGATTGAGAGGATTTTGAGGTGGATTTGTAAGAGTCAAAAGCAGCTGACTGAGACATTGGGATGCCCATGTGCTGAGTAGAGACTGATGATAAAAAGCAATATAAAAAGCTAATGCCCATGCTGTTGTGCACCGCCTCTGACCAGAGACCTCCTTCTGTAAGCGATATACTGTCTGCCCATTACATTTCACTTTATAGCAGAGTTAGAGCATCTCTATTCAGCTTGGCCTTACTGGGCACTACTAGTGTTTGCTTTGTGAAGATTAAGGATAGGGAAGAAGAGATGCCAAGCTCCTCTGTCTTTGCTTGTCTCCCAAGAGGGGAGTAGTTCAGCTTGCAAAATTGAAAGAGGCTGGCCATACAGCGCTTTTCCAGAAAAAATTCAGGAAGCTCTTTGGAAATGTAGGTGACTGAGTTTCTTTTTATTTTCCCAGTTACACCAGCACTGTGATGAATGAATAGAAGATGCAGCAGCCAGTGAGTTGATTAGTTTTACCTATATGGAGTAAGGGCGCAAGAAGAGAAAGGAAGCAAAATGTAGGAAAGATGCCAGGAGTTTGTTTAGTTAAGTATTTATTGGCTAGTCTCTAAGCTTTTGTTGTCACTCACCTGCCTTTGGTAAGCAGCACATCAGGACAAAGGGAGTTACGAATGGAAAACTGAGGTTTTGTTGGGGTGAAGAAGGGATCATCTCCTAGGATAAGCAGAATTTTTTGAGGTCTGTAGGATTCCTTCATGTGGTCATGTTTTCCTTCTTCTCTAAACTGCATGTCAAGCTCAAAAATTAAAATCATCCCACTGCCTCTCTGCTAAGTGAGCGTATAAAGAAAATATACCATTATGGGAAGTCTTCAGTACCTTTAATTTCATTTATTTTGTCATTTCTTTTCACATTCTCAGCTGGAATTTTTTTTTTAAGAGGAAAAAAGTGACATTGCTAATTGCTAAAATTAGACCTACTGCTGCTAAAGCAATTATCCCTATAAATTAAAGAAAAAAAAAGTCATAACAAGTCCCAATGGCATTAACATTTCAATTTCAGCAAGCCAAGAAATAAAATCCTCACAAAGGCAGCTAGTCTATCCTGAAGCTGCACCTTTATATGTTCCATGAAGATCATGGGGCTCTGAGTTAGGCACTGTCATTGTACATGTTTTTACCCTTCATATGCCTGGAAATGGTCTCCAGGATTAGTTGTTCCACCACTTCCCCAGGGATCAAGGTGAGGTTGACCAGCCTGCAGTTTCTTGGGTCTTTCTTCTTGCCGTTTTTGAAACTAAGAGTGACATTTGCTTTCTTCCAGACCTTGGGTGCCTATACTAGTCACAATGATTATTTAAAGATTATCAAGAGTGTCCTTGCAATGAAATCAGATAGCTTCCTGAGCACCCATCTGTGCATCCCATCAGGCCACATGGTCTTCAGTATGTCCATTTTTTTTTATGTTCTCCCCAACCTGGTCTTCCTCTATGAAAGATAAATCTTCCTTACTTCAGACTTCCCTTGTGGTGTCAGGAGGCAGGGTTTCCTGAAAGCTATATTTATTTACAAAGACTGAATCAAATAAGGTGTTGAGTACCTCGGCCTTTTTTATGCCCAGCTGCCTTGCCTTATTCAGCAGCAGGCCCATATTTTTCTTAGTTTTCCTTATGCTGTTTATGTATTTATGGAAGCCTTTCTTGTTTTCCTTCACATCCCTTGCTCCCTGCAGCAGCTCCAGGTCAGCCTTGACTTTCCTTACCCCATCTCTGCAAGATAGGACAGCAGCTCTATACTCCTTCTGAGTCATCTGCTGATGCTTTCACGTCCTTGCTTTCACTTCCTTTTTATGTCCAGCTTCAGTCAAGAGCTCCTTGCTTACGCATGCTGGCCTCTTGCTGCCTATGCTTGATTTCCTACTTGGTGGGTGTCACGGTTTAAGCCCAGCTGGTAACTCAGAACCACGCAGCCGCTCGCTCGCTCCCCCCATTTCTTCCTCCCCCTGCTCCCGGAGGGATGGGGAGGAGAATCGGAAAAATATATCTCTCCGGGATTGAGATAAGAGCAGTTCAGTAACTAAGGTATAACACAAACCACTACTGCTACCACCAATAATAATGATAAGGGAAATAACAAGGGGAGAGGACACAACCACTCACCACCCGCCGACTGATACCCAGCCCGACCCGAGCAGCGATCTGGGCCTTCCGGGTAACTCCCCCCAGTTTCTATACTGGGCATGACGTGCTGTGGTATGGAATACCCCTTTGGCCAGTTTGGGTCAGGTGTCCTGTCTCTGCTTCCTCCCGGCTTCCCCTCCTCTCTGGCAAAGCATGAGACTGAGAAAGTCCTTGGTCAGAGTAAACATTACTGAGCAACAACTAAAAACATCGGTGTTATCAGCATTGTTCCCAGGCTGAAAGTCAAAACCACAGCACTGCACCAGCTACTAAGAAGGAGAAAAAACGACTGCTGTAGGTGAACCCAGGACAGTGGGATGGACCATTTTTGAGCTTTGAGGGTGTGATCCTTAAATATCAGCTTCTGAAAGGCTATTAAGATCTCAACAAAAATTGTGTCCATATGAAAAAACAAATCAGAGAAAACTTATGAAAAGACTGTGAAATTAAACTGGGCTTACAAAGGGCATGTTTAGAATTATCCTTTATTATTGTAGTTCATATACCAGTCCTCAGCACTAAGTGGGAAAAATGTTATTTTTCAAGCCGTGGTGTAGTGGTTTTTAGTATTTTAAAAAAGAATTTTCCAGACATTTTTCCAGAGTTTTTTTTTTCCAGCCAGGAAAAAAATTCATTCCAACCTGGTCAGGACTTTGGAAAACCACATATGACCAGAATTAAAATAAAAGGTGTAACTGGAATTGATATCGTTAAGTTGAGGCTATGCTTAGTTCTTAGTAGACGAAGCTCCTATTTTATTTCAGTTTTGATTCAGCCTTTGCTATTTAAATCCATGCATGGATTGACATGAGGCAGCCATCCTAAGAAGAATACTAATAAGACATCTCTAGTCCTACTAGACAACTTCATAATAAATATACCCAGTTTGGGTTTTTATATTCATATTCAGAATTATAAATTACAATCACTGTATTTAGGACATACTCTGGGAACAATACAGCTCAGAAAATCAGCAACGGCCCTCACTAAGGTTACATACCCAAATACTTTCTTTATTCTGCCAAGCTGACAAGAGAATTCTTTCTTGTGACTCTTCATGAATTGCCTTGTCTTTTAGCTTCAGAGACCTCAGAGGTTTCTGATCTTGTAATGCTGCTGAAAGAATCCTTCTCCAGCCTTTACCAACTTCTCCATATGGAAAAGCACTCTTCTTTAATGTGTTATCTTCAACAGGTCATAACAGTTAGTTTACAAGAGGTAGCTGTATTCAGTAGCTTCGAAAAAACTAATCTGCAGCAAACTAGACCTGTCCTCTTCAGGTCTAGACATGGTCTTGTTTGTGAAGGGAAAACTTGAGTGCTTTGGCCTAGCTCAGAATCAAGTGAATTAGAAGCATGTTTATGCAGCTCTATCCCCTGCTCCAAACCTAGCATGGACTTCCCCCTGTGTACAACAAATCCTTCTGCCAGAGGACAATGAAGGAGAAAGGGCTTTTCCTCTACATCTCTGTTGTCTGCCCCTGAGGATACATGTTGAGTTAATTAAACTGACTTATTGTCTTTGTTTGAAGCGAGTGTGCCAAGTTATTTGCACTGTAGTAAGCAGATGAATTGAGGCTGGCAGATTCGTATGAAACTAACCCAGATCCCTTTTCCCTATGAATAAGAGAAATATTCTGTCAGGTCAACTGAGCAGCTCTCCAAGAAAGGAGAGGAGGGTGGGGCAGCGGGAAGAGAGAGTAGGAATTCATTGATAATTCAAGGTGTTAGCCTCTCTGACAGCTCAGGAACCTGAAGCTATGTGGTTATCTTTGGAAGAGAAACACGACAGGGCGCAGCAGTGCAGGACCACAGTCTGACAGTCAGAAGTCTAAGCAAAATATTTGTGAAATTAAAATGAATTAGTTACCTATTTCCCTTCTAGCAACTTGGTTCCCCAATTGATGGGATTGCCTTTTCTGAAAATGAAACTTAGTACTTATTTTTAAGTCTACAATTCCAGTACATAGGCAGATACACAGTGAGTCTTAGGATGTTCTTTGTCTTGTTGCCATGGCTATCTCATGGGCAAATCCAATGTTGCTAGGGTGAGATAACTGACTTCAGTGAAGGGCTTGGCACTTAACCTGACTTGCACCAGCTTGTTTGGGCACTGATATAGACCAGTGTCAGCTCAGTTAGAGAGCAGGGTAAGCCAACCTCTGTCAAGCTGAATACTTACCAGAACGTGAGCTGACCACTTTAAAGCTGCTGCTGGAATATAAGGATAGGAATGATATACTGAACCATTTGTGATATATAAAATTATAATATTTCAATTGATATTGTTTTTTTTTTTTAATCTGTTATTTTTCTTTAGCTTTTCTGGTAAAAGTTTCACTTTTATTGTATTGTACCATGGTTCTTAGAAATTCTTGATACATCTTCTTTAGTTCATTTTGTAGATGAATAAAAATAGGTGATTCTGTTTTCCCCACCTATAATAAAACAAGACAGGCTTTTAAGTACTTTAAATTACATGTTAAGGAAAAAAGAAAAAAAAAAAGAAAAAAAAAGAAAAGAAAAGGAAAGGAAAAAGCAAAAAAGAAAATTATAAAAATCACCTTAATAGCTAATTGCTTTCCAGCAACTACTGGAGAAATTAATGTGAATGTGAATGTAGTTTTGGTAACATTAGATATTCCATTAAAGTAAAGATAATGATGATCCTTCTTGTTTACAAAAGGGCTTTTAAATCCTTTGGATATGTGGCTTTAATGGTCTGCCTGCTTTTTACCTGGTGATTGATTCACTTTGGTATCAGCTTAATCTATTTTTTAAATGACAAGAGTTTCCTTTCTTTGTGAAGTGTGGTGAGGTTGGTTAGAGTAATTAGCCTGATTTTAATGATGGACAGTCTTCTTTTCTCCTTGAAATGCAAAGTGTGGTGTTGAGTGGCATGAACAAGAAGGAACAGGGTAGACTTTGTACTCAAAGCGGGCCACATAATGTGTTAAGTTTTGCAGTGGGAAAGAAATAGGTTTTTGGGAGTAAGGCACAGTAATATGGAAAAACTAATGTAGTTTCACATTCCAATCAAAAACTAGTAAGAGAGAGAAGGCTCTGTACTTCCAGTTTACAACTAAAGCTGTCCAGACATGAGGTTATGGTGATGTCTTGTTTTAACTTACACATGGTGAAAGCTTCACTGTCCTGCCATGTTCTTATAATGCTGAGTGATAAAGACCAGGATATAACCCACTCAGGCTGTGTTCTATTTGACAGACTAGGGTGATTTTGCAGACATGCCACAGAATAGCTTTTTCCTCAAGGTTGACAAAAGCTTCCTCACTGCAGAGCTGCAGCATCTACCACCACTGCTACACAGCCTAGGAAAAAAACAAAGTAGGTTTAAAGTCCTTATGTTTAAATTGTTTTAATAGTGGCCACAAAAAGCATGGAAATCTGAGAGAAAGCAGGAACAGAAAGCAAAAGAAGAAAAGCAGGGGGATATTTGGTTGTCTGTTTAATTACTTATTTTTTATTTTTTTTAGGCATAAGTCAGCATTTATGTCACTGCAGTAGAGCTGTGTCTACTTCCAGAGACATGTTAATTATGAAACATGAAATGCTTTTAGAGCCTGAATACTTTCCCTTCACTCTCTCTTTCTATATAAATTACAAATAGCATGAGGAGCTAGCCAAGCTGCTGGGAAGGAGCTCACAGCACCTCCACACATATAAGACTGTTAAATGATGTCCACTGCAATTCAAAACAGCCCCTTGCAGGCCTGAATCCAAATAGGAGCTTCCCTCCCTGAGACGAATATGTTACAGTGGCACTAATACCGCATTTCCAGTCTCTTGGTTGCTCCATCTTTTGAACAAACTGAGTACCGCTAGGCCAGTATCAGTGCTGGGGAGGCATCTCTGGAGCTGATCATTTTGGGGACTTCAGTTTGTGTTTGAGTTTGCTGCTGAAAAGTTGGTGCTGGCAGAGACAAGGTGTAAGGAGAGGAGCATGGTGACATAGCCCTTCCTAGGATGACAGGTTGGCCATAATTGTGCTTGGTGACCCCCAACATGAAGATCCTGATGGTGAAAAATTTTACTTTATTTTTTCCTGGGCTCTTGCTGCATCAACATTCAGTTAACTTCTAAGAATTACCTTGCTACATAGGCAGTGAAAGGGAGCACTGGTTATATCAGTAACAGAAGTGTCAGATGGAAGTAAATGGAAGAGAAGCACTTCTAATTTTCTATCATAATTACTGCACTGATGACAGATTTTGGTAGGTTATTAAAATCAAAGAAATGTCTGGGTATGGAAAAGACAGGTTTCATTTGTACACACTTGGTTTTGTTACCAATGTCTACTGAGGCAGTAAAAAAAAAAAGAGATTAAAAAGATATTATTGTCTCAAATGTACGAAAAGGAATACAGAGACTCAGTTCAGGTCATAACGATCAGTTCATTATCCTCTGAGACCCTGATGGAAAAAAGTAAACAAATAATGTAAGGACCTGAAAGACCCTGAAGATTATATACCTCATTCAATACTAGTTGTAATCTGTTTTTTGATGTTCATTAAGATACTTTCTACAGGAAAGTAGAAGAAAGAGAACAGAGGAATTCTGCCAAAAGAGATTTTATTAAATTGATTCTGAGCTTACTTAGATGTACTGAAAAGGGAGAGAGCAATAAATACAGAGAGCCAATTAATATGCCTTTAATTTACTGTGTTTAATTTCACTCAGTGGCCCAGCTGCCTTAGTGACTTAGCTGTAGCTATGAAAATTGCCTTAAGGTCTTCACACTAACCTATTTGATTTCAGCATGGCTCTGTTTGGCTTACCACCTTGCAGTATTCTGGACTATGTAAATTAAAACATGAATGAGTTTCATTTTTCCAATCTCATTTTAACAAGTTTACAAAAAAGGTCTGAAAACATTAAACTGAACTCTGCATACCAATGTTTGCTTTGAACAATGACTTAAAGCATCTCAGCTTTTTTTCTTGGTTACATTTTATTGCAACTTTCTTTTCTTTGTTGTCAGCCTATATTTCTTGCAGCTGTAACAAAGAGTTAAACCAAATGCACTGAAAATATCTGCTCCAAAAGTGAACACAATCTTTCATTGAAAATTCATTGCAGCTCCCCTTGCTCTCGTTGCTTGTCAGATTTTCTGAGAATAGCAGTGGTGAGATTTAATTCATAGGGTGATATAATTATTCCCTTGAATTGCTCTCAGCCAGCTTTCGCAGTCCTTCATTGAACAGGAGAGGCTGGATGGCTCACCATTAATGCAGAACCAAGGACTATGCAGTCTGTTTTTAATCAAAATCATGTCTAAAATGTCCAAAAAACATTTTTATTTCTATTTGCTTACTAACAGAATCTTTTCAGAAATTCCACTGAATTGTCTAATACTCAGTGAGATGGGATAATGATTTTTTTGGTTTTGTCTTGTTTTTCTTTATAACCAATCATTTCCTTCCCATGATGTCACACTGGGATTTTTCTGTAAACAAAGCTCACAGGAAGAAACTCTAACCTTTCACACTGTCATCTCTGGTTCTGCATGACAGATAACTACAGAGGTTTCCCAAATCTGTGTCAGAAAGTATAGCTGAGAACATCTCATGTACCTGGGAGATATAAACTAATAACCAATAAACTGAAAGTCAGGCCAAACAAGGAAGTGGGAGCATTAAAAAAAATGTAAATCAGCTTTCCTCAGAACAGTCTTGTAAATCCACCAGACATTATCACGGAGGGGAATCCTTTCCCATCTGAAAGTCTTGCTGAACACTTACAACACCAGAGAGGAATAAAATCCCCCTGTCCCTCTTCAAGCTCAGGACTTCAAACAGTTTCAAACTGTAAAATGAATCCTTCTCAGTGAATGATTTTCTCCAAATCTCCCTCCTCTGTGGCTGTCGTACCTTAACTCTGAGGCTACAGTAAGCCTCCTACAGGGTACTGGTCTGACTGCTGCTTCCCTAAATGCTATTCAATTGTTTTGGGTTTTCATTCCTTACAAAACTTCTGAAGACAAATAGCTTATCTGGCAATAACTAATTTGGTTTACCTACATCATCATTATTTGTCCAAAACGAATTTCCCAGAATCTCTAGGGGAAGCTAGTGCTTGGCATTGCAGCAGAGTAGCAATATATGAATTCTTTATGGGATCTACATCTTGAGGTTCTTAAAATTAATGGGGGGGAGAGGAGGAATAAAAACAAAATGAGAGGAAATTACTTTGCTCTGTCTTGTTTTGAAATACTTTTTTTTATTTTATTTTTTTTAATAATCCTCCTGCTTGCAAAAGGCTCTTTGATCTCATACCTCTACTGGCAGAATTTATAAAAGCTGGTGACTCCAGGTCATTGGCACAGTTACACCTTTCCACCTCCCATAAATCTATGGTCTTTCAGCAGAATGTTGTTAGGTTGGTTTTGCTCCATGAAGCCAAACACCTCCTGCTCCTCCAACCAGTGAGAAATAAACCTGAAAATGCCTTGACACACAGAAGAAAACTTTTGTCCATTGTGAAGCAGATACTTTAAACAATCATTGTGCTGAAAATGCCTCATCCTTGATAACAGCAGTCTCTATGAAATAAGCTACTTTCGTTCTTATTGGGGTTTCTTGTTTCTGAGTTATGGGTTTGTCTGAGTAATATAAAAGGAGAGAAATATTTTCACTGTGTCATGTTTTAAACCCAGTCAGTGACTACATACCACACAGCTGCTCACACCCTCCTTTCCCCCCACCCCCCAGGTGGGATGGGGAGGAGAATCAGAAGAACGTAAATCCATAAGTTGAGATAAGAATAGTTTAATAATTAAAATACAATATACTACTACTACTAATAATAATTATAATAATCATAATGGAAATATCAAGGCAAATAACAAACAGATGTAAAAGTAAAAAGGGGGAAAATCCCTAAATAAACAAACAAAACAACAGAAAATAAACAACAGTGATGCACAATACACCTGCTGGCCAATAACCAGCCCAACCCAAGCATTGGTCTTCCCTTCCTGGTGACTCCCCCCAGTTTCTATACTGGGCATGACGTGCTGTGGTATGGAATACCCCTTTGGCCAGTTTGGGTCAGGTGTCCTGTCTCTGCTTCCTCCTGGCTTTTTGTGTCCCTCCTCACTGACAGAGCATGAGAGACTAAAAAGTCCTTGATAAGGGTAAGTGCTACTGAGCAATAACTAAAATATCTGTGTCTTATCAGCATTATTATCAGACTAAAACCAAAACACAACACTGCACCAACTTCTAGGAAGAAACTTAATTGTATCCCAGCCAAAACCAGAACACAATGTCACATATCTAAAAAAAAATTACATTGGCTTATAATGTAGAAATTAATTTTTTAAAATGAGACCAAGTGTGGGGAATGTTGATTCCAATTGCATGCATTCATGCAGGCACAAATTCATGGAGGTGTTGAGTACATGAGAAAATTAAGAAAAACTGAAAAGGGACAACTAGAATGAAAATATCACTTCAACCTTTTTTGTTGTGATCTGCTTTAGAGCTCTAAAGGAGAATAAATATGTATTTTTCATTTATATATGGGAGAGCTACTCTTCATCAGACTGTTGTACTTCAAGTCAATGCATTTCACTTTATAACAGAGAACAATAAGTGTTACTGTGACAGAACTGTAGATATTGTATGTCCTGGGTTCAGCTACAGCAGTCGTTTTTTCTCCTTCTTAGTAGCTGGTGCAGTGCTGTGGTTTTGACTTTCAGTCTGGGAACAATGCTGATAACACCGATGTTTTTAGTTGTTGCTCAGTAATGTTTACTCCAACCAAGGACTTTCTCAGTCTCATGCTCTGCCAGAGAGGAGGGGAAGCCGGGAGGAAGCAGAGGCAGGACACCTGACCCAAACTGGCCAAAGGGGTATTCCATACCACGGCACGTCATGCCCAGTATAGAAACTGGGGGGAGTTACCCGGAAGGCCCAGATCGCTGCTCGGGTCGGGCTGGGTATCAGTCGGCGGGTGGTGAGTGGTTGTGTCCTTTTCCCTTGTTATTCCTGTTATCATTATTATTGGTAGCAGTAGTGGTTTGTATTATACCTTAGTTACTGGAGTGCTGTTATCTCAACCCGTGGGAGTTACATTCCTCCAATTCTCCTCCCCATCCCTCCGGGAGCGGGGGGAGGAAGGAAGCAGGAGGGAGTGAGTGAGCAGCTGCGTGGTTCCAAGTTGCCGGATAGGCTTAAACCACAACAAAAGGTTTTCTCCCATCAGGTAGTCATACACACATACAAAGGTTTCCCGAGCCTTCTCTTCTCTAGGCTGAATAGTTCCAGTTCTTTCAGCCTCTCCTCTTATGGAAGATGTTCCAGACCCTTAACCATCTTCGTGGCCCTTCCTTGGACTCTTAGCAGTTCAGCCCTTGTCTAGTCTGTGCTTCATAAGTTATCTATGAGGATGTTACAGTGGACACTCTAGTAAGTCTTACTAAAGTCCGTATAAAGAACATTCACTGCTCCTCCGCGGTCTAAGAAACTAGCCATGCCATTGTAGAAGCCTGTCAAGTTGGTCAGGGATAATTTCTCCTTTTTAAAATGCATGATGACTACTCCAATTACCTGTTTTCCCTCCTGTGTTTGGAAACAGCTTAGTGAGTTTTCCCCCACACCTTCCCAGGGATCAAGGTTCTCTGGGTCCTCCTTCCTGCTCTTTTTGAAGATGAGTGACACGTGCTTTCTTCCAGTCCTCAAGAAGCATCTCCCTCCTCCGATTCCCTGATCACTATCCTCTTTCAACGAGGACCAAGATGGGCATCATAGTGACCACAGACAGCACCACCCCGCCACCAGTGGTTT
>NW_009909664.1:0-3661 GCF_000696875.1 Nestor notabilis | reverse complement strand
GCATCCCATTCATAGGTTTATATACTGTCCTGGCTTCAGCTACAGCAGTCATTTTTTCTCCTTCTTAGTAGCTGGTGCAGTGCTGTGTTTTTGACTTTCAGTCTGGGAACAATGCTGATAACACCGATGTTTTTAGTTGTTGCTCAGTAACGTTTACTCTGACCAAGGACTTTCTCAGTCTCATGCTTTGCCAGAGAGGAGGGGAAGCCAGGAGGAAGCAGAGACAGGACACCTGACCCAAACTGGCCAAAGGGGTATTCCATACCACAGCACGTCATGCCCAGTATAGAAACTGGGGGGAGTTACCCGGAAAGCCCAGATCGCTGATCGGGTCGGGCTGGGTATCGGTCGGCGGGTGGTGAGCGGTTGTGTCCTTTTCCCTTGTTATTCCTCTTATCATTATTACTGGTAGCAGTAGTGGTTTGTATTATACCTTAGTTACTGGAGAGCTGTTATCTCAACTCGTGGGAGTTACATTCCTTCGATTCTCCTCCCCATCCCTCCGGGAGCGGGGGGAGGAAGGAAAAGGGGGGGGAGTGAGCGAGCGGCTGCGTGGTTCCAAGTTGCCGGCTGGGCTTGAACCACGACATATATAAAATGGGCTAATATATAAAAGTACCTAATTTACCTGTATGTTCCCTAACCTTCATTTCCTTATAATATAGTAAGCTTCCTCAGTGAAGTTTAGTGCTTGCCAGGGTCTTGTATTGTGCTTAGGTAGAGAAACCTGAGATGCTGGGAAATTAGCTAGATACTTTGTGCACTAGTTCTTTGAAGGTGGTACTAAATTATCTGAAATAGTTCCATTGAAAGCTTTCAGGGAAAGCTACAAATAGTTCCTTTAGTGCTTCATGACTGCAAATGAAAGGGCAAATGTCATTCAGTATAAGTGCAAAGTAGTACAAGCAGGAAATCTTCACTTAAAAATGTGCACTAATTACCTGTTATCTTTAAAAAAGAAATCATTGGTCCATTATGAATAGGTTCTACGACCAGCTGCAGAGATGGTTAAAAGGTTGAAGAGAAAATAGGGCTTTCTTGGGAAAGAAGAGGAAAAAAAAGTGAAGAATACAGTGGTGCTGTGTACACCGAAGTGTCCTACAAGCCTAGGACAAAATCATCAGTCATCAGGCTGTGGAGCAAAGGAGGACAGAAGATTCTGGAATAGCATTTAGGCAAAGTAATGAGGACAGCTATCTTAAGTGTCTAGATGTATCTGTGATTTCCCAGCTGTTAGAGCCTTAAAAATATACCTTATGCCTCTCCATTTAAGACACAATATTTTTAGGTTTTTTTCCCAGAAGTCATGGTGGTCAGAGGCAGGGTATGATAAAACAGTTCATGTGTTGCTATTTACACTATATCCAGAACTATTTTACATCACATGCCAAAATGGGAAATTTAGTATCATAGAATCATAAAATCATAGAATAATTTGAGTTGAAAGGAACCTTACAGATCATGTAGTTCCAACCCCTCTGCCATGGGTAGGGTCACCTTCCACCAGACCAAGTTGCTCAAAGCCCCATCCAACCTGGCCTTGAGCTCTGCCAAGGATGGGACATTGACAGCTTCGCTGGGCAACCTATTCCCATGTCTCACCACCTTCAAAGTAAAGAATTTTTTCCTAATATCTAATAAAAATACTTCTTCTAGTTTAAAGCTATTTTCCCTTGTCCTGTCACTACACGCCCTTTTAAAAAGTCCCTCTCAAGCTCCCTTGTAGGTCCCTTTTAGGTATTGGACATCTGCTATAAAATCTCCTCTAAGTTTTCTCTTCTGCAGGCTCAACAAGCCTCTTCACAGGAGAGATGCTTCAGCCTCCTCTGGGCTCACTTTATCAGGTCCATATCCTTCTTACTGTGGGAGCTCCAGAGCTGGATGCAGTATGCCAGGTGGGGTGTCACAAGAGGGGAGTAAAGGGGGAGAGTCACCTCCCTTGATCTGCTGGTCACGCTTCTCTTGATGTAGCCCAGCACATGGTTGGTTTTCTGGGCTATAAGTGCATACTGCCAACTCATGTTCAGCTTCTTGTCAATCAAGACCTCCAAGTCTTTCTCAAGAGCTGCACTCAATCCAGTGTCTGTCCAGCCTGCATTTGTGCTTGGGATTGCCCTGACGTAAGTGCAGGACCTTACACTTGCGCTTGTTGAACTTCATTATGTTCACACAGGCCCACCTTTCAAGCATATCGAGGTCCCTCTGGATGCATCACTTCCCTCCAGTTCATTGACTACACTACACAGCTTAGTGTCAGTGGCAAACCTGCTGAGGGTGCACTCAATCTCACTGTCCATGTCACTGGCAAAGATGTTATACAGGACTGGTCCCAATACTGACCCCTGAGGGAAGCCGCTTTTCACTTTTTTCTACTTGGATATTGAGATGCTGACCACAGCTCTTTGTGTGTGACCGTTCAGCCAACTCCTTATCCACTGAGTGGTCCATCTATCAGACCCAAGCCTCTCCAGTTTATAGACAAGGATGTTGTGCCAGACAGTGTCAAATGCCTTGCACAGGTGTTACCTTCTCAATCAAGAGAAGGCAGGTGCCACATCATTGGCCCACTTTTCCCCTCTTCTAAGATGCTGCAGGTTGCCCTACAGGGACAGACACACTTGACCTCTTCATTCTGTTAAAAATGAGGTGAGGGGCTAGAAGTGTACCTGTGAATAACTCCTCTGGAGAAGAAAAAGGAAAGACAGTAAATTTAAAACGCACAGCAAAACATAAACCAGTACATCAACCATAGATAAAGAAGAAAATGCCTATTATCATTTTAGTAGGTTCTTATTATGACAAAAAGATGATATTTCAGGTATTTTTATTTGGGAAGGCCATTTTCTTGTGTGGCTTCTAGGTTGTTAGTTTCTATTCCTATCCTATCCTAAATTCCTATCCTAAAATGTCACAGTTGTTTCTGAAATGTCTTTGATGTAGAACATTGTCTGGTTGTTTTTTTTCTGTATTATGGTAATGTGCTTCATTTAAGGTATTTGCATCTTTTGATGTACTGTGATTTTGCATAACTTTATTAGCCATGGGGTAAACCCATGGAATTAAAAAGAAAAGAATCTTAGTGAGTGCATCTGACTACTATCAATTTTTTGTCTCTCGATATACATATATATACATATTTATACACACACACAGACAGATATCATTCCTTAGTCCATGGACCATCCCTATAAAGTTAATTGAGTTCATTCAATCTATGATGTCAGGCTTCATCTGTCATAACAGCCTTTCAGGGCAGGAAAGATGGTGTGTAGTGTTGGATTGTTGCCTGCTGATGACACCGCTGAACTCATCTGGTCACTGCTGAGCTTGCCTGGTTTCATCAAAGTTCATTCTTTTTGGGGTGATGATCTGAGGGAGGCCCGGTTCAGCCAGTGGTGACCTGAGGACAGTTGTAACTAAACTAAATGTTGTCGTGGTTCAAACCCAGACAGCAACCCGGAACCACGCAGCCGCTCGCTCACTCCTCCCCTCTTTGTCCCCCCGTTCCTGGAGGGATGGGGAGGAGAATTGGAGGAATGTAACTCCCACATGTTGAGATAAGAGCAGTTCAGTAACTAAGGTACAATACAAACCACTACTGCTACCAATAATAATAATAAGGGAAATAACAAGGGGAGAGGACACAACCGCTCACCACCCA